>NC_135772.1:15603025-15747469 GCF_028453695.1 Augochlora pura | reverse complement strand
GACAAATAACGACGCATTGGACATTCGCATCCCCTAACCCTCCCCCACCCTTCGAATTGATTAGTATGTTGACGGAGGCTCATCTTTCGGTTTCCGAATAACGTGTTAGCCGCCATTATTTATCGAATACATTAATAAGAACCGGCTCGCGCGCGCGTCTCAACAGGTTTCCAATACGCTGTCATCTACGAATGGGGAGGGGGGCGGGGGTGGTGGTGGTGGTTCCGGCGCTTTTATACGTATCATTTGCGCGGGGCCCGTGTCTGCCCCGCGCGAGCAAACAAAGGATCAGGCGAGATTCGATCGTCGCTTGCATATTTAACCAGCCTCCGGTTTCCATTTTATAATATGCACGTGATTAAATGTGCACGGACGCGTCTGCTCGCCGGCCGCGCCTATATGTATCTTTTAATGACTCCCTTTATTTTCCGCCCAGCGGCCCCCACCCTCCCTCCCTCCTTTTTTTTGTCCACCGTTGTGTATCGCTAACAAACAAAAGATACGTTAAAAACACGGGGGAGATATGAAATTCCTTTTGTAGGGAAATTGCGCGCGTCGCTACGGTTTGACTTTTTAATCAAATATAAGCGTATTTGCCTTCCGATATTTTATTTTACGTATCGCGGGCGAATTTATTATTAATTTATTTCTATGCCCGAGCGCGACCGATCCCATTAAAATTACTTGCGTGTTGATTATTCGGAATTTAATGGCCTTTGTTTGGTGGGGGGGCTAGACGGTCCTTTCGGAATATGCCTGGCAAAGGTACTGTACTATACTAATTGTCTAAATTGCTGAAAAAGTGTTAGAGATACCCGTTTGTGCATAGGATGTTAAATATAAAAAAGAATGTAAATATCATTTGGGTGGGTGATGGTAGTCAACTTACTGATAAACTTCAATAATGATCAAAAAGCAACGCGGTATTTAATATTGTTAATATATTAATATTAATAGTATTATACTATATTAACATATTGATATTAATGGCATTATAATATATTAATATATTGATATTAATGGTATTATAATACATTGCTATACATATAAATTATATATTGCTTCGTTTAGTATAATTTCCAGCGGTTCTTTATTTATTGTAACAACGATTATCACCAACCACTTTTAAAAGCAATTTGTTTAATTGTTATATTGAATTTGGGAATCATTTTTACATTATCAAATTCGCTGATATTTAAATAACGAATAGAAGTGTGATTAATATTGTACGAGATTATATTATGCCTAAAATGCAATAAGTTATACAAAAAAAAGAAATACTGTAAATCGAAAGTGCTATTTTGAATTTCGAGTTTAAATGTTTCAGAGTGCAGCGGGTTAATATTGGCAAGGCTGCTAAAATATGCAGGGCTTTCATTTTTTATAACATCGTCGAATTGTGTTTCGAAAAATGTGAAAACGATAAACGCAAATTTACGAGTGATAAAATATATACATATAAATATTATTGTATTTAGTCTTCTCGATTCTTCAATTTAAAAATTGAAGCTTTAAATTATTTTCCAAGTTTTCGTATCATAAAAGGAAAATAATAATACGCAAATTAAAAATTGAATAATATGGGCTTATAATGTGTAGACATAAATTTTATATATTCAATGAATAGTCGAATGACTGAAGAATTTACAAAACAATAAATAACAGCACGAATCAATAAACTTTGCAATTCTAAATCGTAATAATATTGCTGTTTGTACAAAATAAAATATATCATTACAATAAAATTAAAAATGATTTCCCATTTAGTAGATTTACAAAAAAAGGACGTAAAAATTTGTAATCGCATAAACTTCCACAAACCGTGTACCACCGATACGGATTTCTACGGAAATAGGCAGCGCCTAGGTGCACTCTACGAACTCCGGGGCGCCCTAAAAATTTCCTAACTCGCGTATCGTTGTTTTTAATTTTTCGAAAAATTCACGCAGAAAAAAAAAATAGACCCGAACAACCATACATACAAACTCCGTGCCGGTCCTTGTAAATCCCCGGGCCGCGCACGGTTCAATAATTCCGGCGGGCACAGACGGTCGAATCTCGTATTTTCAACGGTAATTGCCAAAGCTTTGTCAGATTTCCAGCCGGTTTCCGGATATCGGCCGGCCCCCGCGCCGTCAGAAATTCCAATTACAATCTGAAAGGAAGAAAAAAAAGGAAGCGGGTAGGTGGAATATATAGAGGAGAGATCGGACGTAAGCAATGATGGAAACCCTGCAGCAACGGCATTAGCAACGGGACCCCGATCGTCAGTAGGTTTCGGTACTGGCTCACGAGAGTGAAAGAGAGAGAGAGGGAGAGGGAGAGAGAGAGAGAGAGAGGACGGATACGATAACGATCCGGTGAATTCGATGAAACCGATGAATCTCGAGTTAATTAGCGATTAAACGAAGCCTCCGCGCTATCCAAGCCGTGCCTAATCGAGAATCGATGTCGATTGTACAGGCGTTATTAACGAGCCTGTGTGATCATGGTTGATTGGTCACCGTGAATCAGGCCGACGTCCAACACGTCGTTTCATGGGTATCTCCCTGTGTGCCGGGGGTTTGTCTGATTCACGCACGTCTGTCAAAGCGAATCAGGAAGTCGATGCGCGCAACGCGACCGCACGGAGCCTGTTGAAGAGGGACAGGAATCGGGGGAGGGGGGTACCTGTCCCCTCCCCCTCCCCGCGCCCGATCCGTCCCTTCGATGTTTACGCGTTTGCTGAAGATCGAAACGCCGCGTGTCGCCGATAAAATCGGTGCTCGCTTTCTGCGCCCTCCGCCCCGCGCGTTTTCGGCAATGTTCTCAGCTGGTCGGCGGGCGCCGGGTCCGCGTGTTCATTGATTCACCGTTGTTATAACATTAACAGGCTCGAATAAATCCGATCCGAGATACGAGCCCGTGCCCGGGCTGTCCCGTTCCGCCGTTTCGTGCATGACTATTTCACCGTGCACCGAACGAATAATGGGACATGTACTGTCGACCGCGGTTCGATTGGTCAAGGACAGTTATTGGAGTTAAAACGCGTGCACGAGCTGATTCTTCCGTGTGCGTTCGTTCCTTTTCACGTGAAGAGAGATCCTCGGAACTGGTGCGTATTTTCTGATGGAAAAAAGACGAAGATAACGATAGCTAAATTTAATGTTATTTAATATCGAAGTGATTAATAACAATGCCAGAGAGTAAATTGGATTTTGGGTTATGATTCGAAGAAGGGGTAGACGGGGATGTGCTATAGTTTAAATGAAAATAATTATATTACAAAAGCACTTGATTATAAACTTCTATCAATAATTTAAAAAAGAAATGTCTTTCCCGAAATATAACAATAACATATTTACAGACCATATAACACAATAATATTATAAACAACCAGCTGTCCACTCACATTATCTGCAAAAGTTTTGAATTAGTATCTGTGAAAATTGTGCACAATTTACATCTCGCAGTTCATAAAATGAAATCGATTACCACTTCGTGATAATTCCAGTCCGTGTATTTTAACAACAATCCCGTGCAATTAGCGAGCACGATGCGAGAAGACAGCGGACAAAAAGGAAGGAGAAAGCTGGAGGGAGAAGAGGCGAAGCGAAACTAATACGCGATAATAAAATTTACGGTCTTTTACATCGGATAATCTGTACGCTCGCGTGTAAAGTCCATCCGTTGCAAGTTCATACATATTAAAAAATTAATATTCGGCCCGGCCGGGAGAAGTTTCTAGTCCCGCGAAATAAGCAAGAAACTTCCCGACGCTTTTCACACCATCACCCCCCCACGGGGTTCTTTCTAAGGCGGGCAAGTTTTAAACGGGGCGGCGCATACATTGACGTTGCGTCGCGTCGCCGGGCGAACAGAAGTTTCCGCATCCGCTAACAATCGGATAGTAATTAGAATCGCCTTCTTGATAAATCACGCGGCACAGACATCGCCGGTTTAATTACTTGCCGTTTCTGAGCGACGTCAAAGCCCGGCCAGGGCAACCCCCTCCGGAAACAACCAATAACGCGAACTACATGAATACTTTTATCGTCTCTCGTTATAATTGTAAGGTAGACAGCGTTTCACCCGACCAAACATTTTTCATATTTTCTGCCAATAGGGTTAGGTAGCAACTATTTTACATTGCTTCGTAAAAATAATATCAATATATTTATTTCAAATTTTAACGATACGAAATTGTACATTTAACCTCTTAATCACGACGCGCCGTTATAGCAGCTTCCGTAATTGTTTCGTGCTTTACTCAATTTATTACTTATTAAAGTTAGCGATTAAAGTAAAAGCGTACATCTACAATATAGCAAAAAGAGAATACATATACCTAATAAGAATGTGTATAATAAGTATATATTAATGCGTAAAATAAATATATATTAAGAAAAATGGTAATTTAGTTATGAAAACTTCATTTGCGCAAAATCCAGCCGTGCCTAAGAGGTTAATGGATTTATCGAAGAAATTTGCTATAAATGTATCGGTTAAACATTAGACTAAAAATATGAAAAATCTTGAAACCTGTCCTAATTTACTGGTGCAAACATGCCGCATGTCACGCCCACACCATTAAAATGTTTAACGAGTGATTTCCTTATATGGAGATTCAATTTGATATTATTTCGATGATAGTACTTAATAAGCGCACAGGTCCTTGGTCCATGCGCGTCTCCGGTTATCAATTACGTTCGATCTTGATGAGAGACGCATACCGTTCTTGATTAGCCGATCGATACCATCGCGCGTTATTTAGATCGAGAGAATTTATAAACCTAAAAAGCAGATCTAACAAATCTGTCGGAGACTATAAATAATAAATCGAACGATCGTTTGGATTTTTTCACATAACCTTGACAGAACGAGTTCACATTTTCTAATCTAAAATAACAACGCCAGGCATTCGTGATTCACTTTTTTCAAAGGGAAAAGGGGAGTGCGCGGTGTTCTTTGAATTATTCCACGTGCGCAACATTCCGCGGAAGATTAGCAAACTCGAAACGAGAGAATACGCGGTATGAATTTCTTTGTACGGCCGTAGCCGCAATTAAACAGGGGTCGCGGCGAGGTACCGAAAGAATGTCCTGGAAAACGTCACAAACAGTGATATAAACACGAATTTCCGGGCCTTCCGGGAACGTCCGCGTTTCGAGTCTTCGGATAAAGACTGTGGTTGACACGTCGCGCGGCAGAGGACCGCGAGATTAACCGACCCGTCTTGCATTCTATCACGCTGCCGCCGCCGCCGCACGAACAGAACACACATTTTCTCGAATATTATTGGCTGAAATTTATTAACCAATTTTTATACCATGGCTTTATCAAATCTTTAACATGCTATTTATATTTATATTAGGATTAATGCAAGTGCGTGGGAATTTGGCTCGTGCGTAAATCTTGGTATTTTTATTCTACGGTTTCTCTACTGTAAATAATTATCTCAGTCCTGTTAGTTTCCATGTTCTCAATATTTTATATTTTATTTGCGCAACTTATTAACAACGATTTTTTGTAAAAGGCATTTCGACTTAATTTCGATTGTATCGTTGAACAACTGTATAAAATAAAAATCCATTGCACTCAGCACTATGGAGATTCTAGCAATGATTCAATGTTTCGTTTAATCAGTTAACCCTTTCAGTACGAGCACTCTGTCCGCTGTGACACTCTCGTTGTATGAGTCATTGCACTGCAAATTTGCACACAGTCAATCCTACTTTATATGAAAATTTTCCTAAGCGTTAAATAAAAACTGTGCTTAATAAAACAATGTTTTTTTACAAAAATTGTTGCTCCCAGCTTTAATATTAAGAGATACAAAATTCTGTTATTTATACCTATTTATACATCACATGGTCGCCCGATATATCCAGCACTGGTCCCTACCGGTCATCGTACGGATACCGGATATATCTCTCACTCGTATCGAAAGGGTTAAACGCTAAGAAAATTGGTGTTCCGTAGCACTGTGCGCCGGCGCGGTCGTGGCGAGTCTACTCGCCGTTCTATCGGCCGGAATTACTACGGTATTAGTCCCGGAGCTTGTCGAAAGGGCGAGAGCCTTAAGTGACAGGCCACGGTGTGACCTGTGACGGGTCAACGGAGAAAGGTAATAACGGGGGAGGGCCCGGATAAAGGTAATACCGAGTAGCGTAGAAGCGAAAAGTGCTTTCCAAGACGAATATTACGGCAAGACAAATGCTCGCAATAAAGTAGAGTACACAATGGCGGCATCGGTTGCTGACGGATGAGATGAAACCTGGTCCCAGGCCGACCCAGGTAGTTACGTCACAGATTTTCAGTCGCTGATGGCCGAGAAACGGGAAGAGATGGGCGTCGCCATGATTTTACAAATATTTTTAATTATTTGTGAGAAGGCACCGCCATTTGATTATGATTCGTTTAATATTTTATCAAAGTCGCCGCTCTGAGTAAAGTTATGCAAGATCTTGGTTGGATGCAAAATTAAATATGTATAAAATTAGGAAATTTCAGAATGCCATCTTATGTGGTATGTTCATAGAATTTGCAATTAAAAATTGGTACTATTTTTTTATTTCGATAATGTTTTAATAGTCAAAATCACCGCGGTTCATCAAGCGGTTGCAGCACCAAATATACATAAAATTACATCTACGAATGGTAGCTAATTTGCGACATCTAAGCAATTTGCAAAGATAATTTAGATTTTTTGATTTCAATGAAATATTTCTTTTTAAATATATTTTCGAATATACTCTAAATAAGTATTGATTTTTAAATATGTTGGCGAGGCTAGCACTCTGAATATTAAAGGTTTTAATGGTCGTTGTTTATTAGAAAATTATTCGCAAGGAAAATGGCAATTACTGTGGCCTTCACAGTGCCCAATGCATAGATTACAATCATTTTTGTACATGTCCCATTATATTTGACAATACTGTACTTAGATCTTATCCAAATCTAACCCAGTTTTAATCCACAACGTGTCCTCTGAGACGACTCTGCATTTTGCAGCTATGAATTTAAAATATAAATTAAGACGCCACCGTACTAACACAACTTATAACTAAAAAATAACGTTACCATGTAAGGGTCCAAAATTGTCTTATCAAATTCAGCAATCTTCCGCGAGGATCCTATGAAAATTGTCACGGGATTTCAGAGTTTCGCATGTAAACCGTAAACTTGTTACCCTTTCTCGGCTTCCCAACGAATTTGCGGCAGCGACCGGAGAGAAACGGAGAGAAAGAGAGACAGAGAGCGAGAGAGAGAGAGAGAGAGCTAGAGAGAGAGAGGACACACGGTCACCGCGAAAAACGTCACGTCGATGACACCGGATTGCCGGGCCGCCAGAAACAAAGCAAACAAACGACCAAGAAAAACAGAATAAAACTTGTTTCGTTCATTACAATGTTCCTCGGGCCACGGGCTGTCCCGCGCGTGCTCTCTAATTTCCCACCCCTTGACCCCATCCCCGGGAGCCCTTTACAGAGCGCGCACGAAACCCCTACCGCGGCCACCCCCTTCCCCCCCCCCCCCCCCCCCTCCGCCCCTCCGCCACCGCCGCCGAGCAAGTACGGATAAACCGAACCAGGTCGTGGCACGCGTATTTGTGAAACGTGATTCGCTCCGGTTCGTGGACGTCGAGTGGAATCAAAGAGGGGGTGTATATCGATGATGGAGGAGTAACTCAGCGACGATGAAATGGTGCAGCACGAACACGAGAAAAGATATTGCCTCGGAAATCGAAAGGCCGCGCGCGCGGCTCTATGCGCTCGCGGACGCCATCTTGCAGCCCCGGAATCCTGACCCCCCTTCGTTCTCGTGCGACTCCTTTCAAGCCATCGGCCGCTTCGATCCTGGCTTTAGGTCACTCTCCCGCGAACCCCTTCTCGCGGAGCGGGGGCAAGATTTTTACGACGGCTGGAAATAACGATGGACCAAAAAATTTTCCGAAAAATATCGTCGAATGAAATCGTTTTACTGTTTCACGATTTATTCGGTGGGAACGTATTAAACCGGGAACGCTGAGGTATTCGAGGGTTTATATCGTTGAATGATGCATTTGTTATGTTGGGGCCGACAGGCTTTCGAATGACTAAATAATGTCTCGGTTAGATTATTTTGTTTTAAATAATAATTTCACAAAACTGTTTTTATTATATTAAGCTACATAGTTTGGTGGAATATGTACGAGATTATTAATAATATTTTTGGTGTGAAATATAATAAAGCATTGTAATTATGTGAGTTCGTCATTGCTTGTATATAATGACCATTAAATAACCAACCTAGTATTTCACGATGCATGCATGTCGTTATAAGGAAATATTGAATTTTATTTTCATTAGAGCGAATGAAATCTAATAGTGGAATATGTTAACCCTTCTCTTTGAAATTTAACAAATTGTTAGGTAGTAAAACTGTTGGTAGCAGTCAAAGTCAACGAATTTTATAACAATATTTCTTCTCACAAATTTTGCTAAATATTTTCTGCTAGAAAATCATTTTCTCGAATTTTATAATAATTTTCGCGAACCTTTTGCTTCTCGTTTTGTTTAAAAATTGCCGTACCGTAATATAAATCTTAATCAACTCCGCAGAATCAGTACATTCGTGCCTCGCGGAGATTGGAAATGGAGGTCGAAGGTTCAGATTCTGAATATTGGCAGGCGATTCGTGGATCCAACCATTGTATCCTTTACGCTACATTATTGAATTGGATTTCGCACCGATTACCCGTTGTCCGATTGATTTTACGCCGATTGATCCGTTTATCGGACCACCGACGACCCCATATACCGGTTACCGTGTATTAGCGATTACGCGTCCGACAAATTCGTTGCACCGATTGGGAAAACAATCCCCCCGGTTTGTTTTTTGCTTGATTCGCCGATCGCCTCTGTCTCTCTCTCTCTCTCTCTTCTATTTTTCCCCTTTTTCCTCTCGTGCCGCGATCGAGAATCCGAGGTAGACGGGGGTAAACGCAGGGGGGTGGCAGAGGATTCGTACGATGTCGATTGCGAAAAATTTTATCGGGGCAATGGTAAAAAGATTGATGTAATAAAATACAAGCGGAGAGAAAGTGGCGCGATGGCCGGGAAATTGAATGCCTTCCTTTGATATTTGCTATTCATTTTCGTGGAAAGGTAAATATTTCGTTATCGGCATTCCGTAAAAATGATGAGCGTGTACTGACAAGGGAACCCGGAAATTCGGTAAATTCTGAAGCTTTAGGCACGCTTAGAACATGTTATATATATAAAATACGTGTTACGTAATTTTCTTTCTTGCGTATTTTCACTTTAGGGGGTAGAAATTAATCTTCACTTATTCGACTAGTTATTTTCTAAATTTTTATTTTCTAAATTCTTTTTACATCTTGAAGCAGAAGAATAGAGTTATTAGAATACAATAGACCTAATAATTACAATAATTACAATAAGTATCAAATCGTTTACGATAGGTCTGAGCAAAAGATGTAAATTTTCTGCTATTTTAATTTCCACTTCTTCAAGTGAATTCACGGAAGAGAAAAGAATTTCGTAATAGATATGCAGCATATGTTCTACACATCCCTGGATATGTACAACAATAGTGATAACGCCAATCTAGATTTGCTCGACTAGATACGTCGAGTCAGATATCTGCATCGCCGTCATAAAGGAAATATCATGGAAGTGAAAGTACGCGAGTATATAGCGGGACGTATATTAATATATGAATATATTAAAATCCCTCATCGATCATGCAAATTCGTCGGGCGGAAATTCTAAGTCAACTGTGCATTCAAGCGATACTATAAACGGAAGGATCACGTTCTATGGAACGCTGCACTTCGCTATTCAATATAACCACGTTCGAGTCTCACGTAGGTATGAGTATTGCATTCCAGCGCACCGATCCGAATCGCGAGTAGGTATCGTTGCCACGTGTACGAAAGCGAGTATCATCCCCCTTCCGCGCCGTAATAAGAGCACCGTGTGAAGCTTCCTGTCGTTCCGATAAAAATTACCTCGACGAACCGGCCGAAGTAGAAAGCTTCCTTCGGAAATAAGAAAGGAACGACTTTCTACGTAGATTTTGCCGAATGGAGAATTAGAACGGGAACGATCGCGCACGGTATTCACCGGTACCCTTCGAGAAACGTATTCAGACGCCGCGCTTACTAAATCGTTCAATCGTCCAACAATCGTTCCTGTAAAAGCTCGATTTTGAAATTTTCCTCCTGCAAATATTTTTGTAACTAAATATCGATTGCTACCATTTGACCTTACACACCCCTAGGGTGCCGCTAAAAATTGACATGTTTCAAAATAATTTTTAGCAAATCTACTTATATTTAAAAAATTGTTTACTGTTGTATAAATCACAAAATTCAATTCCATAATGTGTAAAATGCTCTAGCTTATATAAAATTAAATAACTATAATCTTGAAAAAATATTTTAGATTTTTAATTAAATTGACTTCGACTGCAAAGAGTTAACCTTAAAATTGAGACAAATAAGGAATTTATAAATTATCAATAATCAATTCAATATATTCTAGTAAAAATGGATTTAGAAATTTTGTTAAAAATTAGCGTTACCCTTATATAAATCACGCGACGCTCTACTCGTTAAGGGTAAACATAATTAAAAAGAATTTACCCTACTTCTAAATAACAAAGAAATCCTAATCCACAGATTTGAAGCTCGTCAGAACAATTTGTACAGTCCCGTTGGCTCAGATTCGCTCGTCACGCGACTGATTTCGAGAGAAATTGTACGAACAGGTGATTTCACGCGCCTCACTTCACCGGCGAAAATTTATGTCTCAATGTCACGGGTGTTGCTCGGTTGTTGGCCGCCGCGCATATTGTACAATTTGCGGAAAATGTTTCAGCGGCGGTGTCATCATTTTGGACTAGTTCGACGAGGAACTTTCGCCGATTTAGAAACGCGCCCGTGTCTCTCTGTGACAACAAAGTCGGGGGGGACCATGTTCCCTTTATATATTTGACCGCCCTTTCCGACGCCTGGGTTCACTCGTCTGTCACCCCCCGTGCTCGTTCTATCGCGAAATCCTCCGTTTATCCTGGCTAGAAACTTTTCTCGTGCCAGTGTGTTTGCACCTTTCGACAACATTACCAACATTACCGAGGACGCACTACGACTGACACTGATAAGATGCATCGAGTCGGTGAAAACTGTACACGACGGATCTAATAAATTATTGGAGCAAGATATTGTTTTCTATTTTTTTAGTTTCTCTGTGTGTCAAAGCAGTATATATTGCTTTGTTTAACATTCAGAGAGTCAAGGGAGAAAAATATACAAGGTGGATCGTTCTTGACACAGATATTTCTATTCTGATAAGGAGATAAAAATGTTTATTTTAATAGGAAATTTGTAATGGAAAAATGGAACAAAACGTTATCACAGTTTTAAGTGAACACGATGAAAATTATAGGAAAATTAGGTTTTTACAAAGTTCATTCGCAGTGCTTGGAGAAGAGGTTCCAAATTAGTTACTCGCCTTTTCTTCGCTGTCGTCGACTTATTAATCTGTCCGAATTTCCTCCTCCTTCACCGGAGAACGAGATTACTCAACGTAGGTGGAAAATTGAAATTTTGTAACCAGGAGAACTGATCAGAACTTCCGAAACTCTTGTAATCGACGAAACTGAATTGAACTTCCGTGGACCGTCATAGTATTGAAAATCTCCCGAACCTTTTAAAACTCGTCAACTTTTAACCGAGAACTCTGCAACAATGTTACAGCTTTCAACTTTGTGCAGTGTGCGGCTGTTTGTTCAAGATCTCTTTTTTTTCAGCAATCCAGACATTGCTTTCCAATTTCGACGAATCTTCAAACAGTCGAGGCGAGCTTCTGTTCAAGTATAATGTTCGGTATACCAATGTTGCGATTCTGCTTTCAACATTTTGAAATTTTATTGCCGAATTTGATGGGTCAAGTATACATTTCGTTTGATTATTTAATCGCGTTATACCACGGTATTTCCTCTTTAAATAAAATTCTTCTTCAATTTTCGATGTCTGAAGACTTCGCTAAAATTTAAATAATGTCATTTTGTAATAAAATTCGATTTTTGATTACCGATTAGAATAAAAATTAATAGATCAGGAAACAGGGTATTGGAAATCTTGTTCAACAACTTTTATTACCGTGTATCTTATAATTAACAAATTTTATTTATCAGATTTCAGCTATAGATTTAGCGAATTCGCGTATTTAATTTTGCAGTAGAACCTTTAAATGTAAATGGAAATTGACGAAGACGTTGCATACGCATATCACCTAATCATTATCAGCTGTCGACGACTAGATTTACCCTCGATTTAAATTTCCACCGCCGCGCAACTGAAATGCTATTGAATTCATTATATGAAACGTTTGATCTCCGGCGAAGATACCGCAGAGCGGACTAGAAATCAACAGACTGCCCGTACTAATGGTCTATGGTTGAATTTCAAACGACCAGACACGTGAACATGTTTGATACATTTATTATAGTGCGCGCGACTCGAGAGCTGTTTTCTCTTGATAAATCGTATATCTTACCGAAGCGGTGAACAGCCAAAGGTAAAGTTGCACGAATTAATTATCCCCTCCGCGAATTACGATGATTCGCGGATATGAGATATTAAAACCGTGATACGGAACCACGTTCTCGGAGGCGCATGCAGAGTATTACGTATCGATTACGCCAGTTGACGTCACACGGAAATATTGTGTAATCTGCTGCAAATTCGTATAAAGCTCATTAAATTCATTTAAATGCTATTACAATGCGCTGCTCTTTTCTCGTCGTACAGGACAATTTATTTGAGTCGAATCGCCGTTGAAATTGGAGCACGCGATTCCCGATGAGAAAAAAAATCGCCAAGGAATTAATATTAATGCGAATATTAATAAACGTTCCCGTCTGTGTATTGTAACCCTTTAACGTATAGTTCGTTCTGCGATGGTGTACCGTTAGTGAACTTCAAAAACATTTTGAAGATTTATTCCAACGAGTCATCAAGTTATAATTGGTATTTAATCACAAAATGGCATCTTATCGTTCCTGAAAATCCTCTATGCCCAGGGTGTCCCAAAAATGTCGAACAATCCGGAAGTCGTGTTCCTGAAGTCATTTGAAGCAACTTTTTCCTTTACAAAAATTTTCTCCGAGCTATCGTTAAGGAGTTATTAACGAAAAACATTGACCAATGAAAGGCGAGATTAGCTGACGCGAGGCGGTGCTCCCTTCTCATTGGTCAGTATTTTTCATTAATAACTCGTTCACGATGCCTCGGAGAAAATTTTTGTAAAGGAAAAAGTTGCTTGAAATGACCTCGGCTATCTGCCATTTCTGGATTATTAAACATTTTTACAACTTTTATGAAACAACATATGATATATGAAAAGTAAAATATGAAGCTCGGATTGCGTTTCTCTCAATTTTTATTGAACACGGTACAGAAAGTGCATGTACAGTGATAACCTTTCAACCTTGAAATTCAATAATAATAAATAATAAAATTCAATAGTAATAAGAAAACGAAACGATTGTATTCGTTTAACGCGATTATCAAAGCATCGAAGATCGCTTTATTTTCACGGATTTCCTTCGCAAAAATTTATTAGATACACGCCGGATCGATAGCGCAACGATATACTGTCTTCCCGATCCAATTTCGTCGAAAAAAATTAGTTTCCACTTCCCACGGCTTTCCAGGGAATCAAAATGATCGATCGGCGCGATTCGTATCAGACACACGTTTCGATTCACTCTTTCGGAAATTCCAGGAACGATGAAAACGTTTCAAACTATCTGGTAGTTACACGTGCAATTCTTTATGCCGCACGCACACGTATCGGCGTTTCAATCATATTAGCCCGCGCAGATAGCGCGCAAGTGCGCCCGGTAAAAAATTTATGATCCTTTTGTTGTCTTTACAGTCCGCGATACAACCGGAAACATAAAACTGATCCGCGATTAACGCGATCATTTATGCCGGGTACTGCTTATCGTTCGTATTAAACGCGCATATCGTTTGTTTAAAATTAACAGAGGACTTGAAACCGGTTAAGCAAAAGTTTCGCACAATTGTTAGAATCGTTGCACGCGATATAAGGACTTCGAACGTTTAAAACTGAAATTCTTAAACTAAAGTAAGTGTAACTAAAATTCTTCAACAGAAATAAGTGTAACTAAAATTCTTAAACGAAAATAAGTGTAACTAAAATTCTTAAGTTAAAATAAGCGTAACTAAAATTCTTAAACTAATATAAGTGTAACTAAAATTCTTAAACTAAAATAAGCGTAACTAAAATTAAACTAAATTAAGTATAAACTCTTTCGCCGTCGGACATCGGGAAATTCGAATAAAACGATTTTATTCGTCTCGTGTAATAACGCTTCGACCGTATGAAAAATACGTAAAACCCTTTTATCGACGATCATTGAAACGATAAAATTAACATTCCGCGCCGATTACTGGTCCGCGGATCAATTAATTTGATTCGGTTTAACCAGATCGGGAATATCCGCGCAGAAATTCTTTACGGCCAAACGACTGTAAAACCCGGACGAAATAAAATTTCATTCGCCGCGCAACATTTTGACTGTATTAGGGATACGCGAAGGAAATTTTATTCGATCAGTTTTAAAGGTTTTCATTGCGCGTAAAAGTCCGCGCGGGCCGGGCACCAAGGAGCCCAGGATATAGGGGAATGAAGTCCGAGGTATTAAGATACAATACGGTGGGAAAAATCAAGTTTTAACGCATAGATCATAAAGTTTATCGCGGATCGGATATAATCCAACTTCGCCTCGTATCCGACTGACGGATATCGCCCCGAGTTCGGACAGCGAAAAAATTTCCCTCTATCCGACGAAGTAATTTTATCAACGTTCCGCCGTCGTTATTTCGTTCCTTGCATTTCGGAATCTCGTTCGGCTGTGTCCTCCTTCCGCGACCATCTTCCCCGACCGTGTTCCACCTTGTTCTCCGGACGACTCCTATCATAAAAGTTTGATATAATTAAGAGACGGTCCTCCTCAAGCAGCCGCGCATACGGAAACCCATTGTACATTTTCATCGGCGAATCGCGCCGTCCCCGGCGGACACCGCCGCATTCGAAACAAGAGTTTAATTTTGCGTTATTTTGCACAGTGCTACGGCGACGTTAATTCTGATGCCGATGCCATAATTCTGGCGCACGAATCAACAGTGCATTTGCATAAAGATCCGCAGCCTAATAATGGCTAACAGCACACCCCCGCTGCCAAATTTACATGAATTACATCGTATTTCAATTCCATTAAAATTCCTGACTTCGCGCTCCAGAAATAAATTCACCGCCGGGATGACTCGTAGTTCATTTTCTTCGATAATCAGATGCGAATTGTGCTAGAATTCCTGCCGTTTCTCGGCCATAGTACTTTCTTGCCGCTATTGAACCGTGATTTATGGCGGACTGTGTGTGCTTGGAAGCCTCGCATCTTTTCATAATTAATATTTTAAATTTTCGGCGCAGGTCGAGACGATGTTGAGAAGAAATCGCTTCAGAATATTATACCGATGACGTGTGGGGTCGAAATGGAATGTCTAAAATGTTTTTTTAAGTTCAACGAGACTAACGCAGGAACGTAACTAAGAGCACAAATATTTTTTGAATAAGTGATGTTTTATGGACTCAGGAATAAAATGGTTTAGGAAATGCAGTAAATTCTCGCTAATATTTCCCTTGAATTTATAAACAATAGTAGACAGTTTGCGAATAGGAGATAGGATTATTTGAGCCTCTTAGTTCATTTTTATAGCTAACTGAAAAATAATCGGGGAGAATTTTCAGTATCCGGTTAGCAAGAAAGTATTTTCGGTTGTCGCACATGAAAAGCATTGTAATTGTTACTTCAAGACCGAAATTACTTTCTGGCCAACCTAACAGATCCATCATCCGGATCGTCTTCCTTTCTAGGAGCTTTCATCTTTCCCTAACAAAGGATAGATTTCGTTGTATCTTCTTACCGCGACGCGCGGCATCCTTTCCCAAGAAACAATACACCTTTTCCATGTTGCATCGTATTATTTCAACGATCCCTTCCCCTCACCCCCCCTTTTGTTCGCGTTCAATAATTGGACGGCATACAATTAATTCGACGAAATTACACATTATCTCGCGTTGCTCTCCGCGCGCCCGATATTTATGGAGATTATTTATAATCGTACGCAATTGAATTTCGCCACGGTTAAACGCGATAATGCAATTGAAACGAAACTCTTGTCGCCACGTTCTTAGGAACGGTTCCCGGTTTATTTATCGCGTCGACGCGGGGTTAAACAATTTTTTTAAAAATGTATGTAATTCATTTTCGCCGGCAAATAATTAGATAGCAACTTCGTCTGGTACAACTTCAGCTTGCCTTAGTTTCCCCAACAGACTTCTACGTTCGTTCCAATTAATGGTTTACTCTGGGGAGAGAGAAGGTTGAGCATCTCGTACGTACTATGCACTTAAATTTTGAATTCCGTGATAAAACGGAGCATTACTGAGAGAGAGAGAGAGTCCCCCCCCCCTCTCCCCGTTTCTGTTACAGGGAGTAGTTCTGAGGCGCCGTTCCGCAATATTTATGAACTATTTCAACGGCGAGTAATTTTCTTCCGAATTTTGACGGAGTGGCTGAGAGGCCTCGCTCTCTCATTATACCCGTAACTGGATTTGGCTTTGTAGGCGCCGGTAGCAATCCGAAATCCAATATTACGGATAGCATCAATAATTTCTTGAACTCGCGTCCATACCTTGCGCTTTCGTGTTCCACTAATCAGGAATGGATCAGAGTTAATGCGAATCGTTAGCAAACGCTCGACGAATGTATTGCTGATCGCAAGAAATACGTTCTTTTGCATATGATAATAATAAGTAGAGATAGTTTAGTACTAAATTTATCTAAATTAATTCAGACTTAATTGTGGGGTCATAACATAACCTTAATTGTGGGTTCATGTCATAACCTTAATTGTGGGATCAACATAACCTTAACGTAATTACAGGGTATAGGCGATTTGAGTATGATAGTTGGACTGCTTTATTCATTAAGTTGAAATTTATAGATATTTTAAGAAACAATTTTTTCAGATAGTCGAAAATGCTATATGCTATAAAAATATATAGTTTAAGACTTTTATTTGAAAAATAACTGGTACTAGATTTTCAGCCATGTATATACTAACCTCCTGACCCTAACGTTCTCCTAGCAATGTCTTGGGAAATAAGTATCCTTGTACCAAAGCATTCGATCCGCCATCTTAATATAAGATTTTATCCTTCGGTAAGCGATCGGCTCGATTTCTCGCAATTCGTCCAGAATGTCGCAAGACACCCAGTGGATTCGTACTTATTGCATAACGAACCTTCAGCAAACTGACGTAATTACATTGAATAACGTTCCGTTTCGTTACTCGGGGCGCGAGTGCTTGGACAAATGGGTTACCTCGTTATATTTATATTGCTTCCATACCGGCAGGGTTACGTGTCAGGCCGCGAGGAGCCTTGGGAGCAGCAACAAAGCGGTGAAAGCACGGGAAAACGGTATCTGAATCGCGCTAAAAGCCCGCCCTTTTGTTTGTCGCTTTACAAAATCGACCCCCCCCCCCCCCCCCCCCCCGGCCTTTTAATTGGTTCGGCATTATAATTTCAAGAATTACTTTAATTAGCGACGCGCGTTTTCCGGGCGGATTATAAAGTGAAATTTTCACAGTCGCCGGGCCGCGGTAAATGCATGACCGCCTTTTATTAATAATCTCTATGAGCTTCGAATAACATTAATATGCGGATCGGAATGAACAAAACTCAGTGGTGGATTTTGTATGGCGCCGCGCGCCCGTTTATAAGGGCACGACGACGCAATTACGAGCGCGAAGAATTTAAATGGAGTCGAATGAATTCGATCCCGGGCGGGCGCGCGAAATTGATTTGCGGAAATGGTTTCTATGCGTTTCGTGAAAAGGGTCATTAAGAATGCCGCGGGATGTTTAGCGAGTCAACGTTTAATGATTTAACGGAGCGCCGCGGTGGACGCCGTACAACGGAAGGAACCGTAATTGAGATCGCTGATACGCGGAACGGGTGACTTTTTGTTTCGCATCGTTGCGTTTTTAACACTGAGATACGTGTTCTCTATTCCGAAATTACCATTATTTTATTTTTACGAACAAGCAACAATGAAAAGTACGCATACAGGAAATGGAAACAACTGTTTTCTGATACGCGTTAAATATTAAATTAAATACTAAATTCAATATTAAATTCAATACTAAATTCAATATTAAATTAAATATTAAATTACAATTAAAATATTCAGATGATACGTCGACTATTTCATCAGGCTTTGAGGAGGTCACACAAAAAATCCTTTACCGTGGAAGTAATATTTAAGGAGATAATACAATTACTTAGCGAACTCAATAATAAAAGAGAGTGGAATAGAGAGTTCTCTGACAGACAGTCTACTTTGTTACTCATCTATTGCCCCAAGTACATGATTCGTGGCAAAGTAAGATTCACCTTGTACAATGGTTTGTAAAAGCTTATTGTTGAAAAATTCCGATATTTGCAGTTGCGTAGCAACAGACAAAGCGAGTCATTAAAACTTTCTGTAGCTGTGTCTTGTTTAGGAAATGTTTTATACCCATTCATTATTTGTATCGAACGAGCCGATACATTCGTATTGTTTTCCGAACGATTTTTGAAACTCTAATATAAAACATCGGAAAACTGCTCGAATCACAGGAACAATCTCTTTAAATAACGTTTCATGTAATTATAAAATTCCTGATCGGATCTTTGCTGAAAGCTTCGTTCCAAGTATTCAAGCTGGAAACGTATAGAGATAAATTAATGAAATTACGCGATGTGAAAATTGTATTTTAACGTTTCGATTCAATTACCAAAATGCGGAGCACCGTATTATATGTGTATAACATATTGTATAGCATTTCATGAATTACACATGTTCCTTTCAGTTTAATTAAATCGAATTCAATTTTACGAGATTCTACGAGATTTGTGACAAGGAAGTTGTAACATCGTCTATGTTCTATTGGTAAAGAATGATGTACTGCAAACTAAAAAATATTATTATAAAATAATAAATATAATACCTTCACTAAAAATTGTTACGATTACTTTAATCCTTCCGTTCACTGTAATTATTCCATACAATTACTTATTTTACTTTCAACTTAGTTTTAACTTAACACAAGTGAAGTAGTTATAACAAACAAAATAATCGAATTGCGTTTCATCGTAATAACGTCCGACGAATTTATGGAAATAACTTTTTCGCGGATCGAGAGAAATAAACGATTCGGAGGAATCGAGAGGAGAAATTGATTTTAATTTATACCGGCCTCTTATTTCTCTTTTTCGGTTCTGTCGCCCTGTATGTTAGAACGTCAGGGAAATGATACTGACGAGGATTGTTCTCAGGTTGTAATATAGGATACAATGGAACACCGTAGTGTAGGAAACATGTATATTTACGAGACGTGTGTCAGCGTTGACGGCTCCGCAACGAATGCTCAATCTTTTCATCGTAGGCGACCCATCCCTCTTTCCGTCGACACAATCCCGAGAAACATCAAATTTGTACAATTTGGACGGCCTCGTTCGAAATGTTTGATATCTCGCGTTCAATGGGTAGCTAATAAGTGTGTAAAATCTGTCGCAGGGATGTATAGACGTTGATTTAATGTTTAGACCGCTGGGAGACCAATACATTGGCTCGAGTCGTGGCAGTAAGTTTGCGAGAGGAATACATCACATATATGTGCAATAATTTTTAGAATAAAATAACTACTGGTTTGTTGGAGTAATAAATAGGGGAAGCTAATAAGTACATAACCTATAGCATAATTACGCGATTATTGACTTAAACAGGTAACAAATAAGGGATGCTACTGAATACATAATCTGTAGTAGTAATATACAATTGTTTATTTTAACACATTTAGCACAGACAATCGACCACTAAAATTTCCACGAAATCAAAGCAATTAATTAATTAATTATTAAAAGAAACCTCCCAGTCAAATTAATTTTGTTCGAGTATATTACAATAAAAATTAATTTTCATGTTACACGCGTTAAGAGATAACTTATAAGGAAGTTATTAACTTTAAAATTCGTCGCAGAAATATGCAATAATTTATGTTAAGAAGAAACATATAAAAAAGCGTGTTAAGCGTAAAATTGATCGTAAAAGTATACAGCTATCGGTCTTAAAAGATAACAAATAATAATAAAATTTTCAGAAATTCGTAGCTTCGAATATTTGATTGAAAAATAGATATTTTCAGAAAAATTAAAATACCGTAATTTGAATATAAAACGTCTGAACGCTTTTAATTTTCTCGCCGTGTTAGCATTCAGTTTTTTCCGGCGAACGCATAAAATCTGTAGCCTAATTTCATTACCCGTTACCGAACACAGTGATCGTTATTCGTTATTGTTCCCTGTCGCGGAGCGTTCGCCGCGGAGACCGCACGAATGTTTTTTAATCAAGTAAACACGTCATTCCCCGTGCGTAAAGTTTGTCTACCGGCAAGGCAAACTATTTTTTGCGGCGTCCCCCCGTGGGTCCAGAGACGCGCGCTCTCCCGTAGCCAACGTAAAAATTCGCAAAAAATTCCAAACGAAGGAGGGAAAAATATCAATCAAAGGACCCTGATTACGGGACGCCCGTCCTGGAGCACGAGTGGTGGAGGAATCTGTAAACACAGGAGCCGGACCATATATACCTCTACTTGACTTTTACGAGGCTTTGCCTGCTTCCCCCGTGGGTCGTGCTTCCCTCTCGAATTCGCTCGCGAGCTGCGAAGGACCACTCTTGCTCGTGACACTGCAAATTGCACGGTGGAAAGTTACGATTTTGAGTTTAGCCTTCTGTGAAATGCCCCGAACAGACAGACACTGGGCTGCGGTGGACACTCATTATGATTGCTAAATAGCTACCGCGAAGTCGGCTACGGAAAAAAAACTCTGTTTCAGGTTTGGCTACGCGAAACTTGTGTATCCGAATACACGTGTGCCGCGCGCGTGTACGTGTATACGTGTATGTTTAGGCTGACGGTAACTTCTGGGGTACTGAAAAATGACTCTTTATTTAACAGTTGCGTTGTCTGGGAAATTCGTGGTAAAATGTTGATGGGAATATTTTTGAAGTGGATCAATGATTTTCGATAATTCCATGAGAGGATTGTAGGATCATGTTAAGGTTATGTCAAATTAGGATTATGGGGGCGTAAGATATGTTTTCAAAAATTACTATATATGTCAAAGTATCAAAAAGACAAGGGTAATAAACTGTAGAGTTATTATAAGGTAATTTAACTCTAAATTATCTTAACAGTAAAATTGACCAGTAAACAATACACAAGTTACTAAATAATAATATTTCTTGTCTTTTACACTGAGAAAAATGCCTTATTCTGTTTTAGGAAATCATTGAACCATTTCGAAGATCTTTTATCATTGCGTTGAAGAAACTCGATATTTTATATTACATTCAATTTTCGAAAAAATTATACCATTTTAAATTATAATATGTACACATACATTTGTCTTCCACTGTGTCCGAGTAATACTTTCCATCCATAGACGGTAGCATTTCTAATTTCTTAGCGGTCTCAGAAAAGAGGATTGCGAAACATCCGCGCCACTTAGTTCAGCAACTTCTATTTTCCTGAGCCGTTCCTCACCCCTTTCACATACGGACTACATCCCCGGGCTTTGTTTCACCCGCGCGAGTTCATGTATCGACGGAACGAAATTAATTTTGTTCGCGGAGCCCCGACGAAATTATGAGTCACGTACGAGCGCGATCCCGGCAGAAATTCCAGGCCGGTCCGACGACCAGTCATTTTCGCGCGGAATGAAAAAGGTGTGCGGAGGGAGGGGTGGTGGGTTCGCTAATCTCTTCGTGAAACAAGTGACTAAGTGCGATAACATTCTTGAGAAGCGTTCCTTCTCGTAATCTCTCGCGACTTAAGTAATGGATGCCGCGCTGATAAAGTCTCCCGGCTCACACCACCCAGAACTAACCTGCGACCGCATTACCCTTCCACGAGTAGTTCCAACTTCCTGCAAGCCCAAATTATACACAGCTAAATGATGGATGACTTCCCCCTGCATTCCGAACACACACACACACACACACATACACCGTACCTGCTACGGCGTTTTACCCGCGGTGGCCCTGCGCTCCTGCGTCGAAATCACTGTTTTGACAAGTATCGTTCGTTCAAGACTTCACCGCCGTGAAGTTCGCCGCTGGAACGAAGTTCTCCTTTGTGTGAACAGTCGAACCCCATAGGGGTGAAGTGACTTCGAACGTTTTTCTTGCGGGGCAAATAATGAAATAATTATTGGGGCTGTTTTAGTTGCTGTTGGAGACATGTGAGAGGACAATTATCTAGAGTGAAATGTTCGTTTAAATTTGTCAATTTTTTGAGATTCCTTTTTACGTCACCATGTAGGTTTCAATAATGTTAATTAGAAAAAATTGACGCCATTTTGACTGAATAATTAGTCGCAGGATAATAACATATCTCGGTTCAGCTTTAAGAACCACGTGCGATTCGAAGGAAGTTCGTCTTTTTTCTCGCGACATATCTGGACCGATAAATAAAGATATTAACGCGTTGTAGTCGACGAGGGTGGTAACTCCTCGTTTCGCCGTAATCCTGAAGCAACAGAAGAGGAGAACGCACGGCGTTTTCGTGAAGCGAATAGAGAGGAATGTATTCTGCGCGAACGGTTGCCGAAGAGCAACGCAACTAACTACCCACGCAACATCGAATTCGTTAACGTGCTCGGAAATCGTCGCGTCTCCGCGCAGCTGGTTTTTCCTCCGCTTTTAAGAATCCTCGCCGTCAAATCGCTTGTTTACCGAACGGAGAATTATGCGAAGTGTCTTTTTCAGTCTCCCCGGCCCGGTCTTTGTAAACCGATTTCCCGGCGCCCCGTTCTCCCCCCCCCCCCCCTCCCCACCGGTGTCTTTTGTTCGCGGCAATCCGCCTCGCGCTTTCAATTCAAATTCGATAATTGTTCCCCGCGCCTGACAACTACGCGCGTTTCGTTCGATCCGGGATATTTTCTTTTTTTTTTTTTTCTATTCTTTTTTTCGCATCGATTAAGTGCGACGGCGGCGCGACGTGTCGAGGAGTCCGCCGTCGCAATTAAATCTGATAAAAGTTTTTTTTGTCACCGTCGCCGCGTTTATTTTTGTCAATCACTTCTGCACGAACTGGCAAGACCTGTCCGAATGATGGGCGTTCTTCACGCTCGCTTTATCTGGCCCCGAATCGACTCAACAATTATCGACTTGTTAATGATTGGGTTGTTTTTACCTTTTTTTTTCTGGCCCGTGCTTAACTCTCGTCCCGGCGAGACTCTGTGTACCTGTGTGCGACGATAATTAAATTTTTGTTTTAAGAACGGAGCTCGTTCCATGGTTTTCATGAAATTTCTGTCACGTTTTTGTTTTTATGGACGATATTCAGGAGAAATGTTTTTTAGCAGCGTTTAAATAACGAATTTTTGGCGCGAGCAAATAATTTGCGCGCAACTGATACATCTTGACAAATCATTAGTGGTCGAAGCTTAATTACTGCAGTATTCGCTTTAATATACTAAATATTGACTGTTCTTTTCCTTACTAACCTAAATTCGGATTGATATTAGTCACGTGTTTCAGTAACAGAAGCAAACATGTGCATCTAATTTTCCTGTATTTTTTCTGCCTCTATTTAATTTTTGATTTTAAACGTTAAATATATTTCTTGTACGTGTTTCAACGCGCGAGATATTATGTTTTCGTTAATATTTCAAGCAGTAGTCTTTATTTTCGACAAATAGTTGCTGGAAGTGATCGAATTCCAATAATCTTTACCTTATAAAAATTCATCCGATAATTCAATCCTAAAGAAAAACTTCGAGGTAATTACACGTGAAGTCTGCAATCAACGTACGATGCTTAATTCATAAATTAAACGGAATATAATTTATGAGAAAAGAAGCAAGCAGCCTGCATAATTTAAGAAAGGAAATTGGTAAATTCGACCTCATGTTATTAATTTGTCCACGTAATATTAGCTTCACTGACTCGATTGTTCTAACAAAGTATTACTTCGTAACTATTACTATTCCCTCGCGATTCGATTACAAATATTTTGATAGTTAATTAACAACTTTAAATCAATTAATAACGGTAAGTCAATCAATAACAATAAGTCAATCGTAATCAAGAGATCATAATTGACGATCACAGTTCATTTAAAAATATTATAAAACATAACTCAGTCTCGGTAGGATCTAAATTTGGGAAAATTCGAACCTAAGGCAGGTCTCGCGAGTACGCTTACCTAACTCTGATTCACCAACGAATTGTGGCTGCCGTATTGTCGTGATGCGGATGAGGAACTCGATACGCGTTTGAGAGTCTCCCTAAGAACGGCTTGACTCTCTGTAACGACCTCTTCGCATTGCGTTCGCAGGTCTTCCTTAAAGTAGCCATCTTCCATGGACTTCTCGGTACGTTGACCGCGGCGTATCTTTTAAAAGTAACTCAGGATCGTGTCGCTGTTTACGAAAATACACGTAGTTTTATTAAAAAATAAATAGGGATAAAGAATGTAAACAGAAATGTATGAATAGTTGAAGATACCCTATGAATTATAATAAATTTTATGCAATTGGATGAATTTAAGCATAATTCTGTCATTTTAGAGTTTTGTAGGAATATTTCAAAATTATTATTGAAATAGAATATTTAGTTTAAGGTAGTAAGTATGACGAAGCAAGTGATTTAAATGAATTAATGATGTGAAAATGAAAAAGCACTGCGTAATTTATCGAATAATTATATTAAGTAAATAAATAACTTTGACGTAACTCTGACCTAACACTAACCTAACTTCGACCTAACCCAGTCTATCTCTTATCTAATCCAAACCTAATTACTGTCAACTTCACACTGGTCTATTTTCTACGAATTAACTTCTATTGACGTCTACAATCAGCAATATAAATTGCACGCTAAACTATATTACAATATAACTTTCTCCTAAATTATCTTCAACTTAATTTCACGCTAAATTGCATTCTCAGAAACTACCTTTTCGCGGCATTGTCCGTCCAGCACATTTAAACGAAAATTTACGTTTTGCTCGGTATCTTCGCGCGATAATGCGCGCTATTAATCTTTCGCCTCGATAAAGTAAACATGTGGCGGTATTTTTTTGATATTAAAGGGCTCGCGGCGCTTCGCTTTATCAACGATTAAATTTGCTCTTCTGCAACGGAGAACGCGACCACGCGCGAATCCGCCTTCCGCGCAATTACTGTTCGGCCCGGCGACGGTGTACCGTACAATATTAATAGATCATCAGCGTTATCGTGCCATTTCCATTGAATGAGATCCAATCACCGAAAATTATTCGGCCGTCCTCGCAGCGACCCGGTTTGATCATTAATCTTCCGTGCCGGGCGCGGGGTGCGGCGAACTTCGCCGCGATTTACAATCGCCTCCCCGCCCCTACCCCCCCCCCTCGCCCCTTTCATCCCCTTTAGACGATGCCGAAGATACCGATTCCTCGGGTACGACGCGCGGACGAATTAAGTTGTCCGGACCGAATTAACGCGTTTAGCGCAACATCGACGACGGTAATCACGGCCCGGTTTAAAATTCGCTTTCAATGCGACGTATTCGCGGCGATCGAATCTACGACTCCTGGCAAGTGGACAGGTTAAGCTGGTAGCCGTCATAAGTTTTTAATTTCATAAATCACATTATTTTATTTTTACTTTTAGTGATTGCTAGATTTCCTTAGATTTACGATTTAATTCCAGAGTTTTAAATCAGAACAGTCTGAGTCAACTCTTGGAATTCCAACGCAAGAATTTACGTTCGTTACATATCTACATGAAATATAATAATTATATTTACGTGAAATTAATTGTGAAGATTGAATTTTATTTGTATTTGATAGAAAGGAATAATGTTCTTTTTTAGTAGTAAATGTTTGTAAGGAGTCTGGTGTTATATTACAGTACCAGAGGTAAGTAATTATCTACTGAGTCGGTAAAGATGGAATCTATATATCATTAGATTCATTTTTTGAGAATTTTTGCTACCAGTCAATAATTTATTAATATATAGTGGGTCGTGTTCACGTCAATAATGCACGAATTTTGCGAAAAAGCTTGCACTGGAGGGATGATTGTTTTCGCTGTCATAAAGTCTCATAGTTCCCTCTGGTTTTCGACTTTTACCATCCGGAATGGAAAAACAACGTGTGACGATAATATCTGGTAACTTGAAGAAATCTGGAGATTTTTAAGTAATGCCAAGCATCAACAAGAAGTTCTCGCAGCCTCGCATTTATATACATATACACCGCGCGACTCACAGAGTTGGGCACCGTTAAAACATCGGAATTAATACAGCACTAGCGTTCCCGCAACAATGGAATTAATTCCTGGCAGTTTCGGGCACGGCTAACAAGTTTATATCAAGATTCCGGTAGGAAATCCGGAACCCTTGCTTCTTTTGAGACGGTGCGTTGTATCGTTATCGCGTTCTGGATGCCTAGTTACCGCTGGATCTTTGTTAGCAGTCCTCCCCGGCGTTCGTAGGCCGTAGACAGTGATAAATATGCCGAATTTACCAGCCTTAACCCTTTACCGTACTTTGACGAGTCCAACTCGTGACGTCAATTAGTAATAATAAATTATTAAGTGCGGATGTTATTCTGTTCTTTGAAGTTACAATTAAATTCTAATTCCTTGTTATTAATATTTAAGCATTTAAGTAAATTCAGGCATGGAATAAACATTAATGTTCTGCCTCTTTTGAGAGATTATACCAATTGAAAAATTCCTAATCGCAGTAACTGTGAAACACTTTCGACGTGTTAAGAAACATTAATTTCTGTTTCTTAATACAAAATTATATTTTTTCGAATCACCTGACATAACCTGACATACTACGAAAGGTATTTGGATAACTTCAATGGCTGCATTTAATGTCGGAAAAGTGGGATCTTTTACGAATTAAAATATGATTTCTTTTATTTAAAGCACGCCTTGTACTTTCGGGGTAATATTTCACAAACTACACGAGTGAAAATTCCGGATTCATATTGCACGTACTGCATATTGCAGGATCCCGATTAAACTTTTATGGTAGCGGAACAATGGGATAGAGTCGTGACGCCACGCACATTCTAGGTTCTGTTCGTTGCCTCTGTACACTTTTCCCAATTTCCATGGTGCTCCCAAAACATTTTCCGCGTTCCTGAAATAGCGAAACATGCTAAGGGATATTTTTCTTGCCGCGTTCGATTGTCATAAAGCCGTATAAACGTGTGAAATATTTTCAGACCATAAGCGGTTACAAACGACACTCGGAAAGGATAATAATACCAGGTTATTGTTAATAATAATTTAACAATTAAAGGATAAAATTAACTAGTTTTTCTTTGATTCATTATAATAAAAATTATTCGTTGCATTGTCAGTGCTATAGTTGTTTCTTGACAGTTAATTTCCAAAATTCATATTAATCTTAATTTTAAAGATCGTGGACCTTTATCTACCCTTATTTATTGAAAACGAAATTTAATTAACCCTTTGCCGTACTTTAACGAGTCAGACTCGGAGATTTTTAGTAATAAATATTGTATGAATATTTATTCGTTCCTTTAAGTAGTTATCAAATTTTATTCTCTTGTCACTGTAGAATTTTTCACTCTTATATCCACTTGAATGTTTAAATATTCAAGTACAAAATAACTATGAAATTCCTTTATCTCCGAAGAAATTAATACGATCGAAAAATTCTAGTCATAGTACTCGTAAAGAAAATGGTACATCAAGGGGTTGAACCACGTATCTAGTATAGGTTATACGTACTATACCCAAATGCGATAATAAAACACTTTCCGGACCAAGGAATCAAAACTCGATCAGAACAATTGAAATTTCTGTTACACGCTCTATGTACGTACATGACGATGGCTGCGCCGTGCCGCGCCGGTTACGATTTTTCGATTTTCCCCCATTGAATAAAACGCTCGTCAGCTTGGTCGGAATCCATCAGATCCTACGGCGGGCGAAATCATATTTAGAGATTGCAAACGTTTACGTCGGGGAATGAACGATTTATTGGATATACTGCATCCCGATGGATCCGGAAGCGTCACCTGCGAAACCGTGACTTCCGTGGCCGACTCCTATCGGGAAAAGATGTTGCGCGATCTTACCTTGTTCCTAGGGTGTCGTAGATAACAGTCGAAAACGAGGAGCTGAAGGAAGAGAGGAAAATTGGGAATGAATAGGATAGGACAGGTACCGAGGCGATTTAAAAGTATGTTTCGTCAACTTTGCTGTTAAACTTCTTTATTTATGAAATATAATATTTCGGATCTCACTTGGGAAAAATCATGTAAAAAGTAATTATTGCAGATTTTTCAATTAATGGCACGAGGAAGAAATTGAAGTGTAAGTAATTTGTCAGTGAATAATCCGACACCAAATAATCGAATCCTAAATGTAAGATTATTTTTATCAAAATGATAACAATTGAAAAAGTTTATCGAAGCATTCCTTACAGAAAAATTTCTATAATTTAAGTAACTGCTAATGAAAAAAATCAGAAAATATATTAAAACAACGAACGCATTTCTAAATTCATCTAAATTGTTCTCTAAGTGGCAAACGCGTATGCTGATACACGGAAACGAGGCGACGTTAAACCAGGAATTGCCGTCCTTTCAATACGAGCGTAGTCAATGTAAACACCGAAAGAGTGAAATGGAACGGGATTGGTAAACTCGTGGAACCGGCAAAGTGTTGAAAAATTGGATCTAGAAGCTAGTCGGGGAAACGAAGTCAAGGGTATGTGGCAATAAGCAGATTCCGGAAGAACGGGATCCATCGGTTCACAGATTACGGCCGGAACAGATTCTCCATTTGCAAGGCGGCGACGAGGCTCGATGATACGTCGAATGGCTGAGCCTCTCGCCCTCCCCCTACCGCGTCGGGGTAAATTGCGTCTGTCAAATCCGCTCTGTAAGTCTTTCCTCGATATTACGGATTCCGTAACCGACACGAATCACGCCGGGCGACGTCGAACAATTGCAACACGCGCGCGCGCGCGCGCGCCCACGCTTTCGGCATCGTCTATAGTACAGTCGGCCGGCATCGGTTTGCTCGTTCTTAGAATCAGCATAACATTCCTTCCACCCCCTTCTGTCAGATCTCCAATCGGATTACTCAATGCTGGTAGGACTAACCCTCGGTGATCTGACACATGGCGCGTCGGCGACGCTTGCCAGGAACCAGCCGCGGTCGCGGAAACTTTCGACGAGGGCGTCGAATTCTTTCGAAAAACTTTTCTACATCGAATCGAACATACTATCATCTGCTAAAGGACGTAGTCGTCGGCAAGGATTTATCATTCATTTTGACGCAATTGCGTTGACGGAGGTTGCGGCAATCTGCCGGTAAATCTGCTTTTTCTAAATAGAAATAATCGAGAAATATTTCTTTATTCTTTGTCATTTTAATCTATTTTAATTTCTGCGAATATTTATTTGCTAAACTATATCGTTTAATGTTTCCAAAAATTTCAAGTTACTTGGTGCAATATCTGAAAATTTTTACTGAGCTAAAAAGTGACTTCCATGTCGTTAATGAATTTTTATACGACGATGAAAATTTGTATTTATTGCATGTATGCATTAAGTACAATTGTCAAGAAAAGCGGAATTTTATTCTTATTTAAAAGAAGTGAATAATGTCCATACCTAGTTGATTCTGTTCGAAATGTTTACAATAAATCTGGAACGATATTATCGTTTATAATTATTAGAAATATTAGAAACTATTGAAAATTATTCTTCTATTATCAAAGTAATAATTTTAACCCGATTAGTTCGGATAGCCGAGATTTTAGTATAGTTGTATCTCTAACTAAATTTTAAACATTTGATCACGTTTCGTAAATTAATTACAAAATAATAAATGACGATAAAATTAATTTATTGCAGAATTATTTAAACATATTTACTCCTAGTCGAGCACTGAATTTTCGTCTTTCCGTACTTTTAGATCATATTTTCAAAAAGTATGACTCACGGGTACGAACGAAAGGGTACACTTTAGAATTTGTTCGATGAATTATAGTCGTAATACTATCTCTCTATGTTTCCATTGTTTGTCTCGATCAACTAAGACTGCGATTTAGAGTGGTCGATTGTTGGAACAGCAGGGTTTAAGTGATCTCCGAAGTTTGACAAATGTGACCTTACCTCTCGTTCAATGGTGTAGCAGTCAACCCCTTTCTTTGTGGATGGGTCGCGTTACACCCCTTCGATTACAAATGTCGAAATGCTTTGTAAGCATTTTTTGTGGAAAAGTCCACACATGTGTTCAAACACGTCATAAGGAGGAGGATTTATGTCATTGTTCAGCGTGTCATCGAATACGGAACACTTTGCGCTTGAGTTGCGGCTCTAAAAAGTAATTAAAGATTAGATTTTATTAAAGAAAATTTCATTTAATAAATTGCTAGTAATTTCAGTGCAACATAATCTCAATTTTACTGTACTTTAATTATAAAATAGTTGTGCTTCAATGACTCAAAAATTCGTATAACGTGGTTGCAAAATTAACTGATTAACAATGCTACGAATTATTTTTCACATTTGACTAAAATTCTTGTTTATTATTTAAACAAGTTGGGATCTTATTGGCGTAAGTTACATGGTTGAATATTTGTACTTATGGAAAGACAAGCGAAATAAATTATAAGGCTGTTATGAATTAACTTAACTCTAAATTAACTTGATTTTAAATTATTTTACAATAAATTTATATAATAAATAATAATTAACACTCCTTGTTTCTTACAATGAGAAAAATGTGATTTCCATCACTATGATTCAAATTCACTCATTTACAAAAAATAGCCCAAAATTTATTATTTATATAAGATTTCTCGTACTTTTAAATCATTTTCACATAACCTTGATAACACAATAAATATTATAAAAATATATCTCAATCCCAAGTACACTGAATCGCTTGTTAATTTAAGGGATGATTAAACATTCATCGAGACTAGAATCTTTTCGCATTTAACGACACATTAATCCAGAAAACAACGTGTTGCTTGGTCGCCTTGTAAGTCGTGCAAGTGACAAGCCGGAACAAATGACTAAGGAGGAACAAAGGTATCGCTGAACTTCCGAAAAGATCAGAGGAGACAGCCTCGCCAAAGGGAAAAGTAGTTGTCGTACAGTGCGTTACCCTCTTATCTGACAGTCGCAGCAGATATCTCAGACGGCGGTGCTGCCCTTCCTCGCCTGCCTCTCCCTCTCTCTCTCACTCCCTCCCTTGACAACTTTTCTCATTAGAGCGATCGATGTCAACCCAATTAAAGTTAACTTTCCGACGGAATAAAGGAACTCCGGCTAAAGGGAGTGAAAGAGCTCGAGGCGGTTTGAAAATTTCTCTCGGCGATGATGCAGATGTCGCGGGGACTTTGAAAATATGCAAAGAACCGAGGGACAGCCTCGACGGGGTGGGAGGGGGAAGGGAAAACTATCGCTACAAAGGAAATCATATTTCCGGTCTTGTGAATCGCGCGATTCGATCGCCGCTCGAACGATGCATTATGGTATTGACGTCCCTGCTGATTCATTTTAATCAGCCCTCTCTTAATCAACGCTATTGTCTCTGTATTAATATCATTCCAATGGCAAGCCGCGCCGCTTTCATCGGATTACGGTGCGGTGAAACATTTCCAAGAATATTCCAAGAATTTTCGAATACGTTTCTAAGTATGGAATATTCGTTCCAATTGTTTCATAGATTATAATTAAAAATGGGCGACTTGGGGATACGATAATTTAATAACAGTATTTTTAAATACTTTAAATGTTTTTCGCTATACTGTTTTCAATTTAGGAATAATCTGAATTATAATTTGAATATTTATCGTACGAGTATTCGGTATTATGTACTTGTTGGTTAAATAAACGTGCAGAGAGCTAAGTTTGAATTTTTGAAACACCCTTTAAGAATTAACGAAAGAAAGTGTGGGTGATTCATATATGTTGACATACCGCGAGTGAAAATATGCTGAAGCGAGAGCCAGCTCGACGAGCAAACGAGGCCGCGTTCATTAGATATTTTTGCTTAGATTATCCGGCGCTGTTACCTTACCCGTGTTCTACGATTCTGTGACGGATAACCAGTCACGCTGCCTCCATTAAGCCTGCGACGAATTAACAATTCATTTGTCAGTCATTAATTAGCATTGCTGCACAGCACTCTAATGCGCTGTAGAGAGTAATCAGATTAGCAACCCAATTGATATCATCCAGATTTATATGATTTATGCTTAATCGTGCATATATCGTGAAATGCCAAGTTCGTTATTCAACGATTATTACGAACAAATGACAACGAAGTGCGCGTGTGGCTCCGATGATTCGTTATCGTTGATATTAAATAAATAATGCATCGTTCACACTTAACACTTTGTCTAGCGGAGATTTTCTAATAATTATCTTGTAAAATCGAAGGCCTGTAGGTAAAATAATTTAAAAAATTGAGTAAAATATATAGATTAATATAATAATGTAATAAGTTATTTTGAAATTATTATTCAAAATAATAAGTTTCCGGTAAATAAAGTCTTAATAAAATTGATATTGTACCTACTATGAAATAGTACATTAATAGTAATTTACATTGTTAAAATATTACAAATATTTTGTTAACGTTACTCGCGTTTCTTTGATATTCTTCACATTTTATATAAAACAAATAATACAAGAAGGCGGATGGCTTTTCTAAATATTTGTTCAACATCAAAAATGTTTTAAATAATAACCATGTTTATTAACACTGTTCGGCAACTGTGGCGCGGTTTCCCAAGGAAATTCCTGAGGAGCCGGGGGGCCGGGGGGAGGGTGGAGGGGGGGCGCCCGGTTAGATCGATAAGATTTAGCTCCGCTCCAGATACTTAACCACGTTTGTTCCGACGGTGTACGTACGTACATCTATACGTGTCTCTGCGTGTGTACGCGCGTGTACAAGAAGCGCGCGTGTAAGCGGTACAAGAAGCGTACGTGTACAAGAAGCGTACGTGCCTCATTAACTGCGACTACCGACGGGCTCGCTCGACTTTATTTTCATCAGTTAATGCAAACAATGGCTCGCAAGCGTGAAACCGTACGCTTCGGCGGCGTCGGCTTAAATCGCGACGGGATGCCGTGTGTTCGTTTGACGCCAAATATTTGTAGATACGATTGGTGCAACGAATCTTATTTAACGCACATACAGCTATCGCATTTGCATATGGGAACGACCGGCAGCGGCGGCCTGTGCGCGCGCGCGCGTTACCACCACCACGGCCGCGCAATCTCCGAATTTCTACATCAGCATTTGTCCACTTACACGTAACGGTGTACAGGTGTGAGCGCGCGCGAGCGCGAGCGCCTAGGCCGACCGAGCACAAATACACCGCATTCTTGCGCATTATTCATGGACAACCGTGTACATATGTACGCGGGGCTGCTGCGCAAACTCCGTTACAAGTTTTCGCCGAGTGTCGGCCGGATGATTTTGTTGAACTTTCGTTTAATGAGAGGTATCGTGCGTGAAATGTCGCCGGCTTTCATTTCCGGACAGGGCAAGTTTTAATTACGTTGCGAGCGAGGACGCGACGGCGGTAAGAATCCCTCGATTCCTAGCGAAGGTTTCGTGTCTTTGCGATGGAAGGTTTTGTGGATTGCTTATTTGTCGGTTCGTTGTTGCATAATAAGGCGCCATTAGGGTTTACAGGAATAACTGTATCAGTCGCGATATTCTGGAGAATATATTGGGGGAGGATAAAAATAGTCTACGATAGTTCAGCCCTGTGAAAAAATAAGCTAAGTATTCTAATGCTAAAATAAAAATTCGGTTGGCTATATATGTAATAAGAAGTGAAAAGACAACTTAACCCTTTGCACTCGAAGCCGTTTTAACTGTAGTTTTGAAGTAACTTTTCTAACATATAGCATTTCCATTTTATTATGACGAGGTTTATTTTATGCTTATGAAATTGAATCTTGTAATTCGTGCAACAATAGCGACACTTTTAATAATTCTTAAAGTTTATATTTTCATAATAGAAATATTATTTTGGAACGTGATGTTCCCTTATTTATTTTACAAGAAATATAAAATAGTAGAATTTACAACTATTCAGTGAAAACAGGAACAGTCAACTAAAGTGTTATTTCAAGAAAAACACAAAAACATTGTAGCACTAATATTCCATTCTTTACACAGGAAACTAAATTTTGCAACGATTCAGCATCAATTTTAATCCATTTCGTTGTGATTGTCTTCAACAAATAGAATTAAGTAACATTCTCAACATTAATATACACCGTTAAAAATACAATTACTCTCGTCCGATTTTTGTTTAATTAGCAACGGTTAGTAGGCCAACAAGTTTTCTAGCATTAAAAATTCAGTGTCCAAACAAACTTCGGAGTCGTTGCGCGCCGTACACCATAACTCCGTGCAGAACTCATGATATTGAGTGGACGAGGTGATTGATTAGGCGCGAAAATACCCATATGCCGCGAACTTTACGCGGTGCATGACGCGCGGAGCTTGGCAATGCACGATGCGGTTTCTATTTTGCCACATACGAAATATCGCGTAACGTACGCACATCTCGCAACGTCAAACATACGCCGCGCAACGTGCATAACACTGATACCGTTTGCCAACTGAACGCAAATGCGGTTAATATCTTTCCTGTTATACAACGAATCAACAATTTTGTCATTGATATATCATAAGTTGTTTATCATTTGCTCTTTTGTTTCACCATTAAAATTATATCTAGAGCCGGTAAAGCACAATGAAACAAACGTCAGACGCGGCGAGGTGGAATAACTGAGATCGAGATAATGCGAATCGGGAACGGTGAAATAAAATATTCACTCTAACATAAAATACAATATATATACGTTGAACGGTTTAGCGCTGAACGCTGTTTATTATAACGATTTAAACGTAGTTGTCGCCGCTTTCGCGAAAGTTTTAAACAGTTTACGGATTGCGGCACGCTCGTCCGCTCTATATTCGAAATGAAATTAGATATAGCGCTTTGTGCGAACACTCCGTTCGCGTGGCTCTATCTCTCCTTTATAAACACGTCACGTATAGACAAGTTTGCAAGACGCAATTTCGACCGGGTATCATTTAGAGCGATGCACTGTGTGTACCGATGCGACAGCGGCGAGGCACAAGCAGCGCCATTACGATTTTAATTACAGTAAACGATACACGTCGAAATTAGTTGTACCGTGTTCGAATCTGATTAATTTCGATTTCTGCTTTTACCTGGAATAGAAAGGAACAGTCAAGAGTGTTTATCTAAATTCGATTGGTGAGGTTATGTCAAGGTTTTGTACGAGACAGCAGTTGTCTTTATTACAAAGAAAACTTTGTTAAAATATGACGAAGTTGAAATCAAAGGCGGTTGTATTAAAAATTAATACGATATTAATGTGAATATTACTTCTGATTTTATTTATTGCAATCGAAGAATGTCGGCATATAGCATCGAATACTCTTTCCGTTTTTTACCTTGTATGTCACTAATTTTAAAGATTTTTTTTATATATAGATTTTCAGTAATTTTGTTTAGTTTAATCTTATTATATTTTGACATAAAAACCAAATTGCCAGAACAATTAATTATAAGTAATAACTAACCTTATACGACACAGTACTAATCAAATTAATACCACGATTACTTTATTTTGTTACACCATAAAATTCAATAAAATCGATCTCCGAATGGGACGTAATACACTTTTGCAACGAATTCGAAATAAATTAATCACGAATATAGAAAAACCTCATCCCCACTACGCATCCGTGTAACAAAATAACTTTGGAACGTCTCGAACCAGTCAAACGGTCACCCTGCCCAAAAATAAAAGTGTCCCATTTACGACATCGTTCCTCTATAATTCAGTACGCTAAATAAAATAACAGAGCCGGCGAATCTATTCCGTTCGCGTTGGCCAGCTAAAAGATTCATTCGTTCCGTTGGTCGTTCGTCAAAAGAACATTGTGCGTCACCGCCGGTTTCCGGTTAGCTTTCCCGACGATCTTGCAGCCGTCGTTAAGTGTATCTATTATGTTCCGGGGAACGGTCGCGCGGCTCGCTAATGCGGTCGCCTGTATGCAGAAGTAAGTGCTCGCGTGGCCATTAAGTTCGAAATGGGGTTTGGATATCCGTTCGGATGGGGTCAGCGGGCAGACAAAGCGGCGCGACGCGGGCGTCGAAGACGTCCGGGGACGCTCGGGAGATCAGTTTTCCTCGTAATTAGATCGGGATTGAATTCAGACTGCTCGACCGAGGACGATAGACCCCCTCCGAGTTAATCGACGAACACAAAATGCAAAGAGGGTGGGACGAGCGGCAGCAGGGGTAGAGGAGGAAGAGGAGGAGAAGGAGGAGGAGGAGGAGGAAGCGGAACGGGGGTTAGGATGAGGAAAAAAAATAGTTACGCCAGCGGTGGCCATTTTGTAGCGTCCCCGAACGAGAGAGGGCCGAGCAATCGGTGTATTCATGGTAACTGAATAAACTTAACGAACGTCGATGGCATGGTCGCGGTGGTCGCTTCCAAAACCAATTAATCGCCCCTATTTGATAGCAATGAATAATCGGTTAGTTAGGTAGACACGTTTCCGAACAGTTCAGTACCCCGTGGAGGAAACGACGTGAAAAAAGTGACGCGGGGAATTGCGTATCGCGCGCAACGAAACGATTTGCTAAAAGCCCTGTTATTGGTGCTTCGGCGATTCCCTTTCGCGCACCCCTCCCCCACCCCTCCGCGGAGAAATGTAAGCGTGACGAAAACCTCGTTAACGACAGTTACCAGTTGACCGTGGATATCATCGTGGTAATTTCCATTTTCATAGATTATTACGTAAACGCCGGATTAATCGTCGCACGGGCACACGTAAGCTTACCTCCGCGTTGTTCCTGCGGTAATTTTGGCCCTTTACTACCGCGCCGATGTAACTTAATAGTAACAAATTAAAAAGAAAATCTTGGGTTGTTCGCCCAAGGATTAAACAAATATCGTCTCGACTCTCACGAAATTTATTTCAATAAAATTTTTATAATTCCTCGAATTATCTTTGCAAGGAACTTTTCCTCTTTTATCTAGTCTATATCTTCAAATCGAATACCAGCACCATGAACTTAAATTTCTTAAATTTGATCCGATCAACGATTAAATAAAGTAGAAATGCTAGCACAGGAAGATCTTATTGTCCTTATCGACTCATCATTCTCAAATTGAATGCATCCAGCATATAAAAATTAAAATTTTCACGATGTTTAAAAAAATCTTATTCGATCCTCGTTTAAAAAAATCTGTCTTCGTTAGAAGCTCGTAACATCTCGAATTTAATCGCGAGATGAAACAACCGATACAACGAACACGTCGAAACAAGAAGATTGTGTGTGGTAGTCGAGCCGGTAGTAGAACGCTCGGAGCATAGTTACCGTAACGACCAAGTAGCTATTGTAGAATGTAATCCCGAGACAGCGGCGTAGCATCCAGTGAATTAAATGCGGATTAAAGGGCATCGATAAAGCAGAGAAAGATGAAACCGTTCCGGGGTCCGGGATGCCCCGAAGATACGCGTATCTCCCTCGATCATTCTTATCGATGGCGTGGATGTGGAACGAAAGCCGATAGGGTGGTAACAAATGAACAACGGCCGCGGCCGGGGCGTGGGGGAAACACGTGAAAATCGTAAGGGGGGGCGGGGGGGGGGGGGGGGGGGGGGGGGGGGGGGGGGGGGGGGGGGGGGGGGGGGGGGGGACACGGTACCGGTAAGTTGAAAAGGCTTTGGGTTGCGAGGCACGGTCGGAAGTCACAACTAGTTACAGGCAATAAAAAGAGATTAAGAAACTCTATTCTCTTCGCAACCCCCCCGAGGAGGGGGGGCGAAGGAGGGGGGTGGGCGAGGGAGGGAGGAGTGGAAATACTGATGGAGAATCGTTTCGGCATTCTCTCCCGAGGGAAAACAGATCGTCGCTGGCAATCTTGACGACGGGGGAAGAACCGTGGGGCACGTCCACGGCTCGTTCCGCCGTTGACGAACGACCATAACATTCGGCGGCTGCTAAGCGGAAATGTCCGACGTAATTGAACGTCCGACGATGGCCCGTTAAAATTTTTACCGCGGCAATCAGACACGTGATTTTTACCGACTCGCGGAAGATATAACTAAATGAGCGGCTGAAATAAATCTTTTTTGGTTCGATGAAGTATTAAAAATATTATCGAATTCAAAAAGCAGATGAATAAACGTAGCGGTCGATGATAAAAATAACACAATGCGAGACACAAAAGAACTCTATTTTTGATTCTTGTAATACGTTATAGGATAATCCAAGCAGTTTCGAGAACTACTGCTTTTTCTTTCTTGGTCGAGAGGAAAGAGAAGAGCGAATTTATGATCAAAGGCGCTGCGAGTCTAATAAATTGCATCGTCGCTTTATTAATCAACTCACTCCGGCTGAGAGACTTGAAAATTCGCTCGACTCCTTTGACTGGAAGGAATTCTGCTTTTGGACATTTTCAGCTGATTTCTGAACTCACCTTTTAAGAGTAGAAGGGAGCGCCGTATAGGCGAGTCTTTTATTGGCCGAGAAATTCAGTATTATTGGAGAACCGTGACTCTGATGTATACCGGAGATCCGTATTTCACGGCAATATAAGTGTGTGTCAAATATATATTATGTTAATGAATAAATTTATTAGAGCACTGATGTACGAATAAACATATTTATCTTTATATTATTTTGTATTGTTTTATATTACATTGAATTGTATTGCATTGTATTGTATTATATATATTATATCATTTATTTTATTATATATTATATTATTTATTATATTATATCTAATATATTCGAATTTCTGTCTCTTACGACTATTTTAGAAGATTCTTATTCCGCCCAAAACTTTTGCACTCTAATTGTCACGTCACACGAAATAGAAAGAGTTAACCTAGCAGTCACTGGTGCAAATCAGCCAGTGAAATCGTCGGACTTGGTTATGCGATAAAACGAAGCATTAATGGAAAACCTGATTCTCCCATCTTCATGTACATTCCTCGCTTTTATTTCCGCTATGAATCCTGAAACAATACCGTGGTCCAGGCACCGTAAAGACATCGTCGTAAATAATAATGGTTATCATCGCAAGAAAACGATTTTGAAAGTCAACAGTACATTCCGTGGGATCCAATAGAAAACGCGAATGATATCTCTCGTTTGAGAAACGTATTATCGTGGCTGTCGGAACCCGTCCAAGGGAGAGAGAGGGAGAGAGAGAGAGACCCTCGCGCGTCAGAAAGAATTCGCGCATCGATGGTTCGATAAATAAAACCTCGGCCGCGGAAACATGGTCGACGGAACCATGAACTTTCGCAATATCATCCACATATTTATCCCTGTATCCACCCCCGCGTCGTCGTAAAGAACATTTGCCCGGAATAATTCGCTGTTAAACACCGGCGGAAAGGGTCCAAGTTAAAAACTGAAACATATTGCGTGGCGGCGGGTGCCCCGGCTAAAGACTCTTCGGCCCGGTAACAATGATAAAATTGCGAGCGTTCCAATTTCCTTGGTTGCAAATTTATTATCAAAGTTTACGCGTAGAACACGGGCTCCGCGGGCCGCGCGTTCCCCGCTTTCACGCGTAATTGGAAGGAACGGAAGGCCGGCCGGGGGAAGCTGCGGGACCGTTCGCTGCCGAGCGAATTTTAATTACGTAACGAGGATTTCTAATTGCCGTGTAATTTTAAATTGTAACGAGGGGAGATGATTATTATAGCGTGGTTTACAGAACGCCCGGTCCCGGGGGGCGGCGGTGCGGTCGTAGTTACCGCCGGACAAACAAAAATGAACAGCATTCGTTTCGGCGAAGGACTGACGCTCGCGTGATGCTGATACTGAAAGTTAACGGTGTTAAAGCAACCAGTGCGGTAAATATTCATTTTTACAACAATACTATTGTATACAGTGGCCCGGAAAAGTGCTGGTACACCTGTTAAAAGGTAAAATTAAAAAGCAAAATTATAAAAAAAGAACAGCATTTTAGTAATTGTTTAATACGCTAGTCCTACAATAGTAGGACATTTAAATAATAATCTAAAAAGTATTCAAGTCATTAAAAAAATTATTGAGTTTTAGAAAAGCGTACGAACACTTTTGAAGGCTACTGTATGTAAGAAAATGTGTAATGTTTTACAAAAGCTTGAACTTGCTTGAAATAAAATATTTTATAACAATACGAATTTATAATACCTTCTAAAGTTACTTTTATTGTATCAAGCATCCTTTCAGTCTTGCCAGAAATGAATGAAATCTATAATTTAGTAATTTTCTATATGAAATGTACGGTGATAAATATAGCACTTGCAATCCGTTATTTCCACGATAAAATCGTCGTTTCATAATAATGAAAAGAATTAAGAGAATCTATAAAATTTCAGTGACAACAATTAAAATGTAACTATTATGCTAGTGTCATGTTAATGTTATAAATTAGTTTATTTGATCGAATCATGCTCCCCCAGGCTTACATTAAATGCCCGTAATTTGACATAACCTACAAAACAATTAAAATATAGCTGCTATGGTAATGTCATCTTAATGTTACACCAGTATCTTTATCTCCTCACAATTAATATCCATAAACGAGCTAAAATGCTTTCACAAAAAGGAATGAAGGTGTAAATTGGTCGTAAAATGCAGTAACCCGCAAAGCTACACATCGTGGGACGCCGTTCGCAGGAGGTCGCGCGAAGTAAGACCCCGCGAAACCGACAAAAGGGGATAAACACCGTTTCGCGATTAAAATGCCGAAGCCGGGCGGAAGTTGCTTGAACTTCAAAACCGCGAAAGTGGTCCCGTTGAAACCGAACTCCGAGCCACCCGGAAGTTAGCCGGACCTTTCGCGAATTGGTTCCCGTGGATCTCTCTTTTTTTTGCGCGCTTTTCCTTCCCCTTCAATTTTCCCGAGTATATCAGAACATTGACAGGGTCCCCGAGGAGAAAATCCAAGCGAAATCCCACATGGAGATATCTGGACTTCGATCGGGCTCACGGAAAGAACTTCCAACCGAGCCCCCGGATGTCGCGAAGTTGACCCGATGGCGAAGTTAAACCGCGGCACTTCTACTTTCGACGACGTCGGAACGTCTAGACGCGAGGGCGGGGGGAGGGCTGGTACTTTTCAAATGATTTACGTCCGTTGGTTCTACCGCGGGTGAAAGTGGCTGAGCCACGGCTGCGTTGGGCTTATGCTTCTTGATAACGATATAGTGAGATAGTCGACCCAGCGGGCCCTTAAATAGAGAAGCTCCCCCGGCGTGCTCTGAATGGTCAGGGTCCTCTGATCCCGCGGAAACGTTCGGATAATCCGTTCCTGCTTCCGGCCGCAGTCTCATCGATTGGTTTCTTAATATCCAAGGAGTGTTCAAGAGAGAACATCCTGGCAACTGGAAGAGTCAATAGGGTCCTCTTTCTTTAATATCCCGATTTTACGCAGGCTGTGGATCCTCTTTGGACGATGTGTGAGACCCAATATCTTGCGATTAATGGTGGGGTACTGGTGACGTGACTAAATGGCTCGTTGGAAAGAGTTAGTTGCACTCATTGGCCAGGTTGATATCCCGTTCATATGTCGTAGACAATGTTTTTATTACTTGACTATTAGAGACCATAAAATCCAAAGATGTAATTGCAAATAATTACAGTCACAGGATTCGAAGAGACAAAAAATTTCTAACCCATTCATTGCTTCTGATTTCTCTTTTAATTATTCGAACGAGTTGAAAGTCATATTTTTTAATAATAATATTACATGATAATAATATCTTATAATAATAATAATATTACATAATAATAATAATATTACATGATAAATATACTTTATAATAGTAATAATATTATAATTTATAACAATATTTTTTAAATAATATTTTTTTAATATTCTTTAAACTAAATTTTACTTTTTCTATTTTATACATTTTTGCAGTCTACTCATTTTTACCTTAAACGAATTTCTCAATCTTTCAATTCTGACAGTTAATTAACAAAATTATATACTACCGTAATTTTCATTCATTTTACTATTTTTATTCTACGAAGTCTTTTCTAACGTTAACTGTCTATGAACTTTGCAGATGCATACCGAATATATATACATATATACTTTTGTGTTGAAACTCAAGGATCCACACCAATTGCAGTTAGTAGTTCCGTAGTTCTATTTGTAAATGTTCGCTTTGACTATGATTGACCGTTGTCGATTTTCGGAGCTCGGTGCATTACGGTTGGTCTGAAGCCGTGTCATTGATCTAAGCATCCGCTTCTAATGAGCATAGCCTGAGCACCAAAGGAGCGTAGTAAGTAGTCCGCCGGTTTAGATGTACGAGCACGTTATTACGCGGAGCTGAACAAATTGTTCAATAACAAATATCATTCGGTTTAAATGTCAGAGTTCCATTATATACCAATGAAGTTTTTATGTTTTATGTGTATATATATATTATGTGTTAATATATTTTGTTTTTTTATGTGTATTTATGATTATAACATGGAAACAATATTATTTTATTCCTGACATTTTTATTAGCAGATTTAAGAATGAACTAGAGTTAAGTTTTATTTATATTAAATTGTATTATTAAATTCTATTACAAATTTGATCCTTCGAAATTTAACAAATTCTTTGTAATTACGAATCTACAAGTATCCATTGCATAACTAATATATTGTACGATAAAAAACCTAATTTGTAGCATTTAAGAATTTTTATTGAGCACAGAAATAATTTATTTCGAATTTTCATGCAAATAAAAGTGACAATAAAAGCGCGAGTTCCGCGTTTTGGTCCAAATCAACAATCTTATACCTACAAAAATTTTGAACTAAAATTCTGTTGCTACGAACAACGGACCCATTTGTTGAAAGGGTCAAGGCGGACCTCGAGGTCCGAAAAAGAAATCAGAAAATGACGCCGCGAGGTTTAAGGGACCCGTAAAGCGGCGAAAGGCTTCGGAACATCCACGGAGCAATTTCTCGTAAACGAACGTCGGTAACCATCGCGACTGCGTTACAGAGGCGGGAGCGAGCTAGGTTCAAAAGGGTAACCTGTCGCTGGAAAGGGACGCGAGACGAAATGTGAAACCGAAGAGAAAACCCGGCGCGGAAGAAAGGAAAATAGACGGAAAGCGTGACAGGAGGGGTTGGGGGGTAGGTGAGGGGGGGGTAGGGTGCGATAGGCGAAAGACTTTGCCACATTTTCGCGGTAAAATTCGTCGTTTTCTTTCGCCGTGTCCTTTCTCGCCTCTCTTCCTCGGAAAGCCAGCCCCGTCGCATCCCTGAAAAAGATATCGCCGGACGAAAGACGCAACTCTTTATGCGGCACGTGGAAAACCGTCGCGAAGACGGGCGCGTCTAACGCGGCGACAATGATTTTCCAAGGAACCAGACCATTCAGCTTTTACGCGCGCCCGTGTCCCTTGTGTAAACGTACTTTATAAACCCGCGGCCGCGCCGCCTACTCGCACGCGCCTGTATACATGCGAACAATGCCGCGGTTGTGTGTTGCGACGCAAGGAAAAGTTTCCGAGGGCCGTTCCTATTCGACAACCCGTTTCTGGTTCGCGGATCGAGACATTGCGCGGTTTCTGGGGTAAACTGCGGAGCGTGACGCGCCTGCAAGCTGCGCTGCTAATCGCGAGCTAGAGACAACGATCGAATCTGTTGTTTCTGTAAGGAAAATCGGTATTAGCCCTTTAAACTAGAAGCCATTTCAGCTGTAAGTCGTAAAGTAAGTACTAAATAATTTTTCTAGGTTATAGTATTTTCGTTTCGTGTAACAAAGTGTATTTTATACATATGAAATTGAATCTCGTTTCACTGTTAACAATTTTTTCGAACCTAAATTTTGTTAGCATACAAATCGTTTTAGAAGGCGATAAAATTATTTCAATGGTGCCACGGAGTCAGTATTCGAGCGCAAAGAGTTAGAATTTCGTTGATCTATCAAGACGGTACTTTGCCTGCAGCTTTTATGGATGTCGGATGCGATGTTTATCGATCACCGTCCCAGGTCGTGCACTTTTTATCAGGTTCTACTACTTTCACGTGTTCCGAAATATTCTTGAATAGTCCACCATGAGTCGAGAATGTTATCTGAATGTTTCTGTTACTATGTTAACTTTTCTGGGCGAAGGAAAATTTAAAGGAAAGTACGATATAATTTTTTCTACGTGAAAGAATAAAACATGTTTTTATTTTCTTTAATAGAATAAAATATGTTCTTGTTTTCTTTAGTAGCATAAAACATGTTTTTTTTCTTTATCGTTCTTTATTGTTATTTATTGTTCTTCTACCAGAGTTACCTAGTGTTTACAAACATTAATAATTACTAACTATGTAGTAAACGAAACGCTTGCACTATTTTCAATATTTGTAGACACTATTTTGAACGAAAACAATTGCGATAAAAAAGTAGACGATAACTAAATGTTCCATAAAAGTAAATAATCTTTAGAGTCGATTTCGATTTTCTCTGGATGAAGAAACATTACACCATATTTTTTTCTTATTTTGCCAAGTAGAGTTAACTCGGTTGCACCACGAATTCCATCCTGTATATGAAACACCCATAAAAGGAGACACCCCGTATAAATCAACGCACCACGTCATTCTAAACTGACACTGTCAGCTAAAGTGATCGCTCGTTACCCTCCAATTAGCAGCGATTCTAATCTCGACATAACACATCGACGCAAATGCTGCGTAACACATCAGCAACCTCCGCCAACTCCGACCTATCATAATTTGCTAAAAACCCTTATAGTGCGTGTTGCTTCCACACGAATCTCTTGAAGACTCGCCAACTTCCGCTTGAACCCCTTGCACTCTAACGTGTATATAATATAACATATACTATACCATAGCAACTGTAACTATAAATAAGTCATGTTCCAAAATAATATTTATATTACGAAAAATTAGATTTCATCCTGATTTAGATATTTCAGAATTACAGTACAAATGACATCGAGTGCAAAGGGTTAAAGGCTGGACCTAATAAAACGATCACGATTTACTCACAATTACAATATACGTCATAATTATTGAATCGTGCAGTTACAGATTAATTAATAAATATTTCTAACATCTCGGATCAATCAAATTAAAAGAAAAAACATCGACGCACTAAAACGATTGGCCGGCATCGCGTAGCAGAAATATCTAAAACAAATTAACTTCGGCAAATTTTCAAGCGAATTAGCCGAGATGAAACAACACCGTGTCCGGCCCATGGTTCTCAATTTATATAATTAAACGAAGCCGGCGCCACGGGAAGCGCGGAAACTGCGCCCCGCGGAACGCGCGCCGAAAATTGCAGAACGCAGCCAGACTGTGTCCGGTAAGCACACCGACGAAAGTAAACATCGTCGGGCGATTGTCAATAAAATATTCGGAAACTCTGAATTTCTGACAGGCTCTCGTCCGGCCATAGACCGGCCCTGTAATTAAATTACAATTTATTCGCGCGCGTCCGCGAACGCGTAGCCGGACAAGTTATTTCGCCGTCGCTTTTCGGCGCGCGCCGATGGAGCGGGCGCGCTCCGCGATGAAAGCAGCGCAACAAATTTTGATTAAAAATTCATCCGAATGCTGCGAGCACCGCGGCGCGAATCGCCGGTGTCCGGCTGCCGAATATCGGTACGAACGTCGCTCGGCTTTCTTCGGCCGCTGGAACATGTGCCACGCGGTTGTTTTCCGAGTTCGTTGTCGAGCGATTCGTCGCGCGTGTCCATTTCTACGTCGTAGCCGTTCAAAAGGAGCATTTTCGTCGCCGCCAGGTGATATTTCCAGCGACGCCGGCTGAATAGTTTTCATTTTGCCGCGGATCGCCGTTGGCCTGCCTTTCCGGCCGTTTTCCGGTTCCGCGTGCCATCGAGCCGCGCGCGGAGCGCGGAGTGGAAAAACCGGGAAAAACACAGGCACCCCGGTGTACGCCCCGACACGACCGACCCCGACGAGTTTTCTATGGCCGATTCAAATTATGCGACGGTCATTATGGTAATAACCGTTCACGTATCTCACCAACTATTAATTCCGGGAACGGCATAAGCCGCGTATTTACGGCCGCGCGCCGGCATTCCTGCGCCGTTGCGGCGACAACAACGGCGACAACGCCGATGGCCCCGGCGAGGCACCGACGGCCGCGCGGGGGCTGTATTAAAAGCCGGAAAATTGAAAGCGAAACACCGTCGTCTGGGGCCGGGTTGTTCAATCGGGCGGATACGGACAGGACTATGGATTAAAAACGGAGCGGAAAGCCGCGGAGATGCGCGGATGCCCGGCAATGCGAAGGCAAATATGAAGGCCGTGGATTTTCTGCGGCGAAAAGACAAAATAGGGAAAACGTGTTTTGACAAGGAGAAGCAGAATTTAGTAAATTATACTCACAGAAATTAAAAAGAAATTATTTAGGGCAAATCGTGGGCCAAAGTAACATTGTACAAATTTTAAAATTTCTTGAAACTATCCCTGCAAATTTTTTTATATGAAACATGTCTTAAAACTGCAGTCGATTCCTTAAGGAATTTCAAGTAATTTTTGCCTTCGCGAAAATATTTTCCGAGGCATTGTTAACGAGATATTGACGAAAAACACGGACCAATCAGAGAACGGTGCGACTGACACTTCACCCTCGCGGCCAATACCGCGCCAAGCCGCCATGGCGCCGTCACGTGTCTATTGTACCTACTCTCCGATTGGTCACTGTTTTTCGTTAACAAATCATAAACGAGGCTGCGGAGAATATTTTTGCTAAGGAAAAAGTTACTGCAAATCACCTCAAGAATCACTTCTTTCATATACAAGATTACTATTGCAAAATATACATCGTTATCTTAATCCTATTTTATAATAGATCTACATTTCTTTTTATTCCATAAACACAAATATCTCACTCTTTATTGCAATACACTTTAATAACTACATTTATTTTAAAAATTAACGTGTCACTATCGCCGCAAGTTATTTATTGCAAATCTGAAATATCGTAGTTAAACAATGTCAGATAACCAGATAATATTTTTACAAACGATCTTTTTCCACTTGTTCTCACGGCCAACATCTCTCGTTTGGCCCGGCCGTGCGTCGCATTGGAATATTTTTCAGATTGTGTTTCGCGAACCGTTAACACGCACAAAAATCGGATGGACCCGATACAGAGAAACTCGATTCATCCCCAATATATCGGTTGCTTGCTCCGAGTGATGTTTGTTCAATATCGATATTAGAAATAGAAGTGTATCGAGGACGCAGGCAGCGCACGGTTTTATCAATATTTGCGTGTCGACAGAAGGTATTCCAGATTATCGAGCTCCTATGGATTGCCAGCCGGAAATCGTCCGTAACGAATCCAACGGCTGACCTTTATACATACACAGATTGGGTGACATTTGTGAATCTGTGAAATACGTGGCGGAAAGCTTAAGTGACATTTTCACTGTGTTTTAGTATATATATATATTTATATCGCCGAATGTACGTGTGTATTTTCTGAAAGCGGGAACGATTCTAGGCAATTGCATAATTAAACGCGGTTAAGTCTTCGGAGTCTCGCGTTTATCAATTAAATCTCGTTTTTAAAGCAGCTCTTCCAAGAAATGAATTCTAATTGTTCGCTTGAAGCTAATTGGATAGATTGTCTTTCATAATAATGATATAAAACGGTCTCAGACTTCGCGATTCCAGAGATAAATATAGCTCGAAACTTTCTGGTATTATAAGAACAGTTTGGAACATATAGTTCTCTGTTCTCTAATTTCGTTCACATTTCTACGAATTTTAATTAAACTTTCACAACCATTTTTCATCTCGCAAGTTTCAAATTCGTTTGCTGCGGCTTCAGTTTTCATGAAACGGCTCCCAAAAATCGAACGACGGTTCTTTACGTTTCTCTGGAAGACCACGCGACTGTCGAGCAATTTTAAACTTTCTAAAAATAATATCGCGCTTTGAAAAATTTTTCAAATATTCTAAAAACCCTAAATTTCACTTTGGGTGAAAATTGCCATTTCCAAGAAAATTGTAGCCTCTTGGATTTTCGGTCATGCCGTTTCATCCTAATTGTTTCAGAAATGTCTGTTATTTAAAATATTAACAACTTTACCGTATCGTATTGCTGAATCACGGTTACGATTAAATTAACAACGTACGTGTATTGTATCATATTAAAGCACACGCGAAATGTCTTCTTAATTACATAAGCAATTACAACAGTTAATGAAGGTCGCCGATGAGCCCCTTCGTTGAATAATCATTGCTTGAAATTGCGATTCACCTCATTATTCATTACGCAATGCTAAAATAATAAAATTCGAATGTCGTAGTCTCCTGGATATTATCATAAATCTGTGATCAGAGTTCGAATAAAAATTACAAGAATTACATCGATTCTTTTCAATTCGAAATCCAGCGAAAACTTTGAAAATACATTGAAGAAATGAAAATCGTTTATGAAACAGCGTCAGTTTAATTGTTATTGAAAATAAGAATACTTGCGACATCAAAGCGAGCGAGCACGGAGTTTCAGAAACAGGACAATTTGTACCAGCGGCCAAAGTAGCAAACTGACGCCAGAAGTCACAGAATGGAACACGTCTGGCGTTCCACGTGACCTATTTGGTCACAAGTATAACATAAGATGTGCCCGGGCAAATCTGTTGGTGAAGTTAAAATTCAAAGACCCATGAAATTGAGACGAATCAGGAATTCGTCATGAGGGCAGTTGCGAACATCTGAAATATTACGGTACCGTATCTACGAAAGCAATTGAACAACTAAGATAAAAAAGAAAAGAAATTTTCTATCAACCTCCAACAAGCCGTTACCTTCTATTCGCTGCGTCAAATATTTATTTGTCACGACTTATTAATATTAATATTTTATAAAGTCAATACGAATTCCCATCATAAAATATTGATCATAAAATATTCAGTATTTAGAATATTAATTCGTATTAGAGATTGTTTGATTCAATTATTAATTATTTATCGTATTGATAACTTTGTCAAAAAGATGATTACATTTAAAATGATATTTATTTATTTAATAATGCTTTAATCCTCTAGCGAGAGAAAATAGTAGTATAGAGTACATAAGTGCAAAATTAGAAAGAGTTAAACCAAATGACTTATTTGGCAAATATAAGATTGTTTATTATTAGTTTCAAAATTTTTACTAAACATCGTTTAGGTATATCAGAACTTATTTTCTATCATATTATGAATAGTATTAGTATTATCAATAATAGTACCACCATTAATATTATAATAGTATCACCATTAATATTATAATAATATTATCAGTAATATTATAATAATATTATCAATCATATTATAGTTCAATATATATTAATTTAAGGCATCTAATTATTATACACTGCGCGTCGTCCACGCGCGATCGCGGAGTCAATTTAGATTCATGAAAAGACGCATTCGTCCGAAATTAGATAAAAATCGTCAGGTAGGCGACGCCGTGGCGCAAATTTCTTCCGCGGGATCGAAGCTAAAAGTCGCGGGTCCATGAAATTGAGCCGAATCAAGGATCTCGCGCGGGGAGGTGGTCGCGAAAATCTGAAATATTAGATCTCGGGGTTCTCAGACGGCATGCATGCGTGCACATGGTCCCGTTGGAATGGAAAAATCAGTATCACGTGCGGAGCAATGGCGCGGCTAGGGGAAGCATTTGAAGGATTAACTGAAGAGAGAGAGAGAGAGAGAGAGAGAGAAAAAAAAAGAAGAAGCGAAGATATTTCTGTGAACCCCTAGCAAGGCCCCCTCTACCGTCTCTATCTGCTCCGGCACCCTTTTTCGATCGGGGCTCCGGTTGGTATCACTTCTTCACGGTAGAGCGGACACCGAAAATACGAGAGGGGAAAATGGGTGATAAGTAGTAGACGGAGAGCGAACGAGACGGAACAGAGGCGGAAAGAGACCGGGGCGGGCGCGCACAGAGGGAACACCCCTCCTCGAGTTTGTGATCTACAACAGAATTCCCTGTTACGCGGCCCCAGCGCGTTTCTTTCTCTGAGAAATCGATCGACTATGAAAACTCCTCGCGCGCGAGAGACACACAATCTACGTGCATGCCCGTGTGTATATGCAAGCGTGCTGTTTCCTCTTTAGCTCTCCCTACCTTCGCCGCGGCAATATTCGCGTAGACGCGAGAGCTAAGTCAACTTGTCGGCGTTGCAAAATGGCACGTCGACGAACGAAAAAGCTTTCGAAAACGAGGCTCGTCCAAGGCGAGCGACCAGTCGCATTATCAACACTTGGAATTACTATTCTAAGTGGCTGATATGATATTATTTGCACAAAGCTCTGTTCCAACTATACCACTTATTACAACAACACTTCGACACCCTCGCGATTTCAGTAAATTTTCCACCAAATTACAAAGTTCCTACGATCCATAATCGAATAGCATCTTTCTTCAAGTTCATTAAACAAAATTGAGCACTGTTTAGCCCGTGTAACGAGCGTTGTTAATGGACACTTAAATCTTTGTTTTCCGAGTTTCCAGGAATCCAATCACCGCAGAACTTTGAATCGCCACGATAATTATTCGAGGGCAGAAAGTTCCGAGTTCTTGAAATCGGTCCCGCAGCATCCGCGAGCCTTTTAAACTTCGGAACTTATCTTTCGACCAGTTTTCACTGTTGCACTACGAACAAAAGGACCGCTCCTCGCGAAACAGTTTACCCTTTGTCGTTCAATCGCGCATTACTGTTTACTCTTTCTTGAAATATTTCCACGGCTACTTTGTGTAATTGCCGTTCCCGGCACTTCGATATTTAAACGTCGTTTCTTTTGGTCGTATCAATAATATTGAAACGTGAGGGATTTATAAAAATGATTTCAACATTTTTCCAACAGCTATCGCTACGTTACGGCAGGCGATGCATCATTTGCGATTGCACGCGCGAGATCCCGCGACTAATGGCAACAGCAAATTTCAAGTGTCGTGAACCGAGAAGAATGGGCTGTTAAAAAAAGAAAATATCTTGCTCCAATTCGACTTCCCCGGTCTTCAATATATATATATATATACATCAACGCGAACTTCGGACACGCGAGATAGATAAGTTCTGGACTTCCAACGAAACTTCGCGGACTCCGAAAACTTTCAAATCTTCCGCGATTTTCAAGACCTTCAAGTATTTCAAAACTTCGTAACTTTGAATAATTACCGTAGTCATTTGAATGTCTCGATGTACACACACAGAGATTCTACGCTTTAATCTCCCGGGACCGATATCCGGCAAAATACGCGGGTCACGGATAAACGTTTACAACGAAAGTTGCCGAATGTCTTGTCTTGCGTCGCGATCCGACGACGGAATTAATATTCGAGCTGTCCGCGAAACGAGCTCGCATAATACGACTAATTTAGGCATTAACCCCTCGCCGTAATTTAACGAGATGGACTCGCGATGGAGATTTATAACAATAGCACGTTAGATACGAATGTTTATCCGTTCCATTAAACAGGAATTAAATATTACTCTCTTGTTAGCAATACTTAACCCTTTGCACTCGAATGGCGACTATTACGTTACAAAATAATTTTTATTATAATAAAGTTTAGATTTTAAAAATTGTTGAGTATACTATGATAATAAAATACTATGAGCCAGGAAAATCATTTCACATTTACAATTAAAATGGCTTCGAGTGCAAAGGGTTAAATGTGAAAGTAGATGTAAGCGAATAATAAATATAAGATTCCCTTTTCTTCGAAGAATTTGGTGTAACGGACAAAATTCTAATCACAGTGATCGCAAAGAAAATGGTACGGCAGGTGGTTAAATACGACACGCTATGAAGGAACGGAGAAAAAGGTGGTGGTCGCGCACTTTTTTCTCGCAGATTCGCGGAATTACGATTTAATGCAAATTGAATTGCACGAGGGGTAGGGAGGACACACACACGGTGCTTAATATACAACGCGCGCGCGCGTCCACCTTGTTACGTTCTCCTCTGCGGGCCGAAATAACGCAAAGCTGATTAATTCGCGAGTGTCAAGTCGCGCTGCGTAGCTTTTCAAGGAATACCGTGACGAGTGCGTTGCATTCCGGCGAGATGGTAAAGCCGATTGAAAGCAAAGCGAGGCCGGCGATGAAAGATATTGCCTTCGGATAAGGAAATATTTGCTACGGTCAAACTTCATTTCGGTGAAAGTTTTTCGAACAATACCTGTATGAAGAGATAACGTTTTTAAAGCTCGACCTGAAGCTGTCCCGCCGGTTTCCTTTGTTTTCTCTGCCGTCGGTGTTGACAGTATAACAGCACTAAAATCGTTGTTATAACGAGCAGGCTGATTGAAACGTCTACCGCTCGCTAGCGTTTACTTTGTGGACCAAATTATCGCGATGTCCAATTTTTTATCATTTTTAGAACAGTTGTCGTGGACGCCGAATCGAGAAATTCGATTACCGAACGATTTATTTTCTAATATGATTTATTTTGGGTGGTTAATAATTTTGTGCAATTCTTTGAATAGAAATTCTTCGACCTGTTAAATAACGTTCTGGAACGAATTAATTAAGTTGTACGACGAATGTCCCTCTTTTAAGAGATTTATATGACACTGATGAATATTTAATTGTTGTAAAGTAGGTCGGACATCGGTGACGCATTGAGAATTATAAATTCCTGTAGTTGTTGCAGGTCTCAAAGTGTGAAACGTAGACAGGAATCACGATGATAATTTAAATTAATTTTCGGCATTCTAGAATATTTTATTAACGAGAAAACTACTAATGGAATGACCCGGTTACTATTTTGTGTTAGGCAGCTGTCAGCGTATTAACAGACAGATTTTATCTGTTGGAGAAAGGTATTTTTAAATACTTTTGTTCAAATCGTTAATAATACTTATTAAATATATTGATATCGTAAAACTAAGTTGAATATATAACCTCAAAACGAAACACTAAAACCAACTTAACATATTTATTTTTATTTTCAACGAATGAAATATCTGACTGTTATGTCAATCTGAATAATCGTCAATTAAATAAATAATGACCAGTTATTTTGCGAGTTCCATGAACCGAGTGTTAACAACGTATTAAAAATACCTAGGTTTCTATTTCTACTTTCATATTCTATTTTTTATATTTTCATGTTAGTCTCTCTATATTAAATTTTTTTCTATAAATTGTATTCCACTAAATGACGTAAAAAAGTGAGCGACATTTTGACACAGATCTATTCTCCGTGCCGGTCGACTTGTTAAACGGCGAAACGGCGCGAAACCGTGCATTTCTGGCTTACGCGTTTCCACGCGGGGATTAATATTATTTTTCCACGATTTTACCGGAAGAACCGAGGAGGCTGGTGGTGGGTCAGTAGCTAGCTTGTTAGTTGGCAGGGCTTTCCTTGGCTTTTAGGGAAAGGGTGGGATGTTGGCGTGCTTCCAGTTGTCGTGAAAGTATGAGAGATGCCGGGTTGCTTCTACAATGTAATGTAGCTTTGCGGCTAATTTCGGTAGAATTTAAGTTGGGCGTTGATAATTTCGTCACTTTCTAAAAGTTCTCGAAGCCCGCGCGCGCGTCTGCGGAGTTTCCACTTTGGAAATTAGCTCATAAATCTCGAGGAATCAAAACTTACATTTAAAATGTAAGCACATGAAAAATTCGTAGAATTAGCAAGATTATTTGTGACAAATTTCCAATGACGAGCTTCTATCTTGTTTCAATTTTCTCGTAACTCTGTTTTTTACTTTTCTTGTATTTCTGTTTTCATATAGTCGAAAAAGTGATCGCGTCATTTCTTATGCGCGAGAAGATTGTTTTTCTTGTGCCGTTGTTCGAATGTGTTAGAGAGTTTAATTAGTTTGATCAGAGTTTAATTATCGGATGATGCTACGTTCTAGAGCGTAGGCGGGTTGGAATGGAAGATGTCCACCTGATATTAACCCTTTGCAGTCGAAGCCATTTTCATTCGATATACAAAATGGTCTCTTTTGATTTATACAGTATTTCTATTTCGTATGATTTATTACATTTTCTGCGATACAATTACATTTTGTACACTATTTAAATATGAACACGATTGCAAATTTTAATATTATAACGTTAAACGATATAACAATTTCTAGTGGTGTATTATGGTCACCACTCGAGTGCAAAGGGTTGTAAAGTAAGAAAATAAGTTGTTTGATATCAGCGATTTTCGTTCAATTTTTACATTTAGTGCTTTCGAAACTTCTGTTATTAATAAATACAGTTCAGAAGTTTTTATAAATTATACAGGGTGTGACGGAATTCATAGTATAATCAAGCAAGGGATGCTACTGTGTGACTAACTAAAAAACAAATTTGATATAGCATATTTTTGTTTACCATTCCTTTCTCGAAAAAATCGTCTTCTATTCACCATAGTTGTTTATTATTCTACCGCAATTTCCTCCATCCAATATGGTGTATACAAACATTGATAATGATGGTAACTACATAGTATACTAGATGGTAACTACACTGCAACTACATAGTTGCAGCAATCAATGTTTGTAAACACTGTCTCGGACAGAGACAATTGTCTTTAGATTATTCCAATGTTTATAATCGTGGTATGTTCCAATAAATTATTGTACAGCATTCTTGCACGTGCTACGACGGAAGTTGTTGCATTATCGACGAACTCTGATGTCCACGATGTTAACGAGCCAGGTTTCGGAAAATAAGGCACTGTTTATTCCACGGGTTTCGAGGAAGTTGTGTAATTCCAGGTGCTTAGGTTTAAGATTAGCGACACGTGGGGTCGTTTATATGATTTGTGGGAGGACTTTGGACATAACAAGGACTTCGCATATTTTGTATCGGTTCCTGTGCTAAACGGCCGTTACAAATAACGCTCGTAGAATACCATGAAACGCTCGGACGCAATAAATCTCGATTGTAGAACCTGATTGAAACACTCCAATAAATTAAGGTATCTACAATACATAATAAAAAGTGTTAACCCTTTCCACGCAACTGGTGACTCTGAGGCATCACTAAAATTATTCTCTCACCTTCTAAAATAATTTTTGTAACAACAAAAAATTTTAGAAAAATTGTTAAACCAATGAATCACAAGAGTTAATTTGGTATATATAAAATGCACTTGGCCGCTTAAGATGGAAACACTGTACACCAGAAAAATTGTTTCAGATTTACAGTTGCAATTGCTCCGAGTGCAAAGGGTTGAAATCAATTTTTTGATTTCTTAATTTTCTTAATTTTTCTAATAAAACAGTCTCGAATGGGAATTGTACACGGCGCTCCGTACAACTCTATCCCATAAGTGTTATTACACGACTGCGTGTCCCCGTACGAAATGAAATTATATATCGCATGAATTGCAAGAAATAGATGTCGAGTGCTTTTTTGTCATAATGTTTCCTGCAACTTCAGTTTTTAATTACTTAAGAACGCGCGGGCGCCACGCACGGCGTAATGGATGTTACGGTTCCCATTTCCTCTGCATTCTTGCAAAAGATTAATTTATAACGCGCGCGCGCGCACACACGCCCGCCGTTTTGCTTTCTGCTGTATCCCATTGTATCCGACGCCGACGAAGTTCCGACAAATGACAGTAATTGGCGTTCCGTCAAATCCGGTGAGAGATTAATATTCGAAAAATTTCATGCACGACGCGTTTGCGCGACTTGTTGCAAAAGTGTGCGGGACTCTTTGCGATGCATGAATAACACTTAGTTAGTGCGTGCACAATAAATAATACGTTAAATTTTATCGATCCGAGCGTCGATGCTAATTTTACGATTCATTCTACCAATGAATTCCAGCAAAATTATTTCGATAGATGTCAAGCTTGAAATTAATATCGAAGCTGCAAAATACTTAAAAGACAATTAACATATAGTATAAAAAGTCGGTTAACAACAAAATTGAAAATTGTGAAGTTCATTGTTTCTCTTGGGGTGCACAATTAATTTTAGTTACATGTTAAATTTAGTTAACCATATATGAATGTGTGTGTATATATATTTTATTGTCAGAAAATATTAAGAAGAAAAATTCCATTCTAAAATATATTAAAAAGAAAGTGATTCGGCAGAAAATCTAATGAAAGACCACCCAATATACCCAAGTTCCTGAAATATTTCGAAAATGTGTCTACACCCCTCCAACCTCAGGGTTGTTTTCATCCCGTTAACATGCACGGTCCGTAGATGAGAAGATACATGTCGAATAATTTTTCGAGGATCGTCTCGCTTGTAAATTTCATTAAAATCAGCGGGTCTGGCTCCGGTTGTGCTCCCCGAGCGAAAGTTGGAGGGCAGCGTCTACCCCTCGTTTCCTCGTATTCCGGTACAATATACATGTAAACAACGTTGGATGAGTAGACTTTCTCTTGGGCAAGCATTGTGCACGGGCATCAGAAACAGCTTCGCAGAAACTATGCAAACTCTGTAGACTGTGATCCGTGTAAAAACTTCTGCACATATTGTTCGGCGCATACCTTTGTTTCTTATAAATCGTTTAGAGTCTACAATCCGCCGCGATAAATCAATTCAACTAAACGATTCTGTTGCGCATCCTCTGCGACAACGTTGAAACACCCCCGAAAAATCTGCCGACTCGTCGATAAAAATACTCGTCGCGTTCGTGCAACGCCGGCGGGGCGCGAGAAGAGCGAGGGGGTCACCGTTAGTCTGCCAATTACTCGGTAATAGATGCAAAGTTATGGATCGACTAATTAGTTGGACAGAAGTTAAAGCGAGTTCCAGTAATCGAGGCTTTTCGTTAGGGTAACGTGCGGGCCCGCGATAGTGCTCGCTGGGCGCCCTCGACGTGTATTAATCACTGACTTCTGTTCCTGTTACGTGCGAAATGCGAAAGATGAAGGGGGTGACAAGGGTTTTACATTTTGTTCATTGAAATCGAGCGCGATCGTGTGTTTCAAGGTTTCAGTCGTTGCCGCGTCAATTTTAAAATAAAAATTCTTGATCGTTGATCGCGACGATGTTCTACGACTATTTCGTAAAGAAAGGGTTAGACGCAGATTGGAGTGCACGATCCTTTATCAATGATAAAATTATATTCTATACTACTAAGAATCTAGACTAATTGCAAAAAGGAATTGTGAAATTATTTTCAACGAAAATCGGACGGTTTTTATTCGAATAGAGAATGGACGTGATAGGGGAGCCGCCAAACGTGAGCTTTATAAAATGCGATGCGCGGATAAGGCACGGCCATCATGTTTTTAATGGGTTCTTTTGGAGGAGCAGACATCGCATCGTTTACTTCTCTTAACAACTTTAACTATACCAGTCACGCTAACGATCTATCAAAATAGGGACGAAGATAGAAGGGTCTAAGAAGTCTGACAGGGGCTCTCAAATTTTCCTTTAATCCGGCTACTCGGGTTACCGTGAGAGAGAGCGTGAGAGAGCAAGAGAGAGAGAGAGAGAGAGGGGGATGGGGCGGTCGTCGCAGAAACTGGCCAGTGAAACGCGATCCCCGATGCAACTACTTCTTTGCTGCCAATTTAATGGCGTTTGCTTCCTAACAAGGTGTAGGCTAGGGAGCAGCACGGACTTGAACGGGCCGGCCGAAATGCGACTACTCGGTGCATTGAATTACCGTGGACGAGAACAATGCTATTCCCTTACACGTAAACCCGTCAACGGGACTTCCATTACGTACCATTTTACCCCTATGGTTTCTTGTCGCCGCTGTCCTATCGCGGGACGTGTATTGGAAAGTAGTCGCGTCTTATTTTCAGAGATCTGTAACAAGATAGGAACGTGATATCGTTACCGGCGACACGAGACACTGCGCGAGCACTTGACTCGATGAAAAATAGAAAAGAAAGGCGGAACATATTTCTAACATCGTTCTCGGATTAAAAATGTAATTAGAAATGGGAGTCGTGCTCGACGAGAATTCTTGCCCCGATTTCTTGAAACGACTCTTTATGAATTTTCAGAATTTTATAATATTATAAATAATACACTGTTCTCTCTGTAATGATTTGCAGAATTGTTGTATTTTCTAAATTAACCTGTTTCATTTACTGTAGATTTTCTGTGTCTTTATTACAGTTTGAAGAATGTATATAGAAGTAAAATATGAATATTAGAGACATTAGTGAAAAAAATTCGATATTAATTAGATTCTAATTTAGTAAAGTAGTGAACGAAATTTCTATGATAGTCTACGCTAACAAAATTCTATAAAATAGACCAAATAAACGAGACATCATTAAACGTTAAAAATGAGTAAAAATGTACGAGTGGAAATTAGACAAAAATATATTGCATACTTTCTATTGTACCGATTAATATGCAGATGTTCCCATGGAATAGTGGAAAATAGTGCTGTTAACTCAGACGTTGACACACTGTATCCTGTTTTTATGAACTCCGTCGCATTTAACGAATTTGGCGCGCAACGCCGAACGGAGAAATGAACGGAACGAGAACACCGCGATTGCGGCCAGTTTTCGTTCTTGCGAAAGTTAACGATCGGCGTTTTACGGGGATCCCGCATCTGCGAAACCCGGCGTCATTTACAATCTGTCTTCGGGGAACGTTTATTTCATATCAGCTGTCCGATAGCTACGCGCTCGCATGAATATCCGGCGTGTACGGCTCGTATACGCTGCATTTGTCCGATAAACAGATGTTATTTGCAATTTATCCATATTAACCATTAAATCTGATCGACCCGGGCATAAAATGAACGCCGCGCACATATAGCCGGGGACCTCATTTTTCAGTATGCACAGAGAGAAGCAGCAGCCCCACCCCCGCCGCCGCGATGATTAATATGATGTCCTTTCATTCGATACGCTCGCAATTCACAATTTCGAATTCGATATCTCCACATTTACACTCAATTTAATATCCGTCCGCGCATGCAAGTCCAACAGTGAATGGCTGCTGCCCGGGCCGATGAAAATTATGAAATTTCTTTCATAATGTTCTCCACCCTTCCTGCCGCCCCCCCTCCCGCCAGCCGTCGCGGCAACCGGAGCAACTTTTACAAATTTTCGAATCCAATCAATTTCGATCCATTTAATAAGCACTGACCGGTCGTGGTACCGCCTCGCTGCAGAGAGGTACACGCGTACGATGCGGTGCAATGAATCGTATTGTCACGGGGGCTGATCATCGTGTAATTATATATGATGACGAGCTCTACTGACGACACGATCCACCGCGTCCTACATATATAGACGCGTGCATGGTTTAACTGTCTGCTCGATGCTAGTTCCCAGGACTCAGAAAAATAGACTTCTGAAATAATAAATGGACTATAAAAATTTATGTTCTCTCATATAAAACAAAATGGCAATTAAGCTTGTTTCGAAATAATAATTATCTGTAATTATCACGTTATTAAATATATTTGAGAAAATATAGGGAAAAAATATATTTGAGAAAATATAGGGAAAAAATATATTTGAGAAAATAAAGTTTATTTGCCAAATTTTGTATTACATGAGAAGTTACGAACTATTTGTTGGACAGAATGTGAGAAAATAAATTGAAAGTCTTTTCATTGATAAAGAATATTTAATAGATATATTTGAACCCTTAAAAAGATTTTAATGCGATTTATTGCGATATTTTCAATATTCAAAATTATTCGTGATTCAAAGCAGCGTTCTAATTAATATTTCTTAATGTACTAAATTCATTCTTGATTAACAGGGTGACTTTTAAATAACTTTGGACTCTAAGATATTATAATTGTTATAAAATTTTAATACTTAATCTTCAGCCCCTACGAAATTAAAATTTCTACAAAACTTCAAATAAAATTATAGGTTTCAGACCTGTTGTAAATGACACAGGTATAGTTACTTATCATTACTTATCAACATCATGCCATCGTTTAAATATTAAAAAAGAACTATCGAATATGCGATCTAGCATCGTATATTCTCACTAACAATTCCAATAAATGTCTCCACTTTGAATACAATTCTACACCCGATAGTTTTCGAGTGTAGGTGTCAACAAATGTCTTCGATATTTGCAAGAATGTTCCCGAAGGGGCAAGGCTGCAGAACTCCAGGCGCACAGCATTGGCCCTCTATACGTAGAATTGCCAGAATATCCACTAACACTACGCTATGATTTCCTCCTAAAAGCTATTAGTATTTGATATTTAAATACAAATGCAGCGAACCATGCACCAACTGTTACCATTTACATCAGGCGAGGGCACCTCCGCCTGTGCCAGTACTTGGGCTAGCTCTCGGTTGCTCCGGAACAAAGCCGGAAGCAACGACAAGAACAAGTGGCAGTTTAGAGAGGGGATTATCTCGTAAGAGAGGGAAAATTACATCGTATGTATAACACCGCGTCTGTAGCCGTGTGTACACGTATGCATCCTCAATTGTACAGTAACTACGAAACAGCGGTAGCAAATAGTGGTACCTACTGATAGTCTATTACACACGTCGGTGCGTTGCTGTTATTAGCTGGCTTGGTATTAATTAAACTGCAATTTTAATATAGAGGGTGTCCTAAAAATGTCTTACAATTTGGAAGTAGAAGGTGGCTGAGGTTATTTGAAGTAAGTTTTTCCTTTACACAAATTTTCTCCGAGGCGTGGTTAATGAGTTATTAACGGGAAACAATTGACCAATGAGAGACGAGATCCTGACGCGAAGCAACCGAGCCCAATCAGCGGACGAAGCCCGGTTGCGCTTATTGGCTCGCCAGCCTCGCGTCAGCTGATCTCGCTTCTCATTGGTCACTGTTTTTCGTTAATAACTCATTAACAACGCCTCAGAGAAAATTTTTGTAAAGGAAAAAGTTGCTTCAAATGATCTCAGGAACCTCTCAGTTCCCGATTTCGAGTGACTTATTGGGACACCTTGTAGAGTACTAAAATCTCTATAGACATTCATATCACACAAAAGATAGACTATTAAAGCCGGTTACTAACGAATAACTAATTGCTGAGCTTTCAGTATGTTTTCAGTTATAATTAACCTTACATTTATGAAACAAGATATATGAAAAATATATTTGCTGAAAAATAAATAAAATTAAAGATTAGAAAAGCTGAACTCCCTAAGAGGATATTTTTGTGACCCGGTTGCAAGAAAATTGTTTGACATTCCCGTCGACTATGTGCCAAGGTTTTCGATTAAGGGGGATATTTTTTTGTGGCAGAACAGCAAACCCGGGGAAGTTTTTCTTCTCCGCGGAATCTTGTTCCTCGGGGTGGAAAAAAGCAATATGCCTGGGTCCTGCGTCGATTCACTGTCACGTCAGTCTGTTTATCCTTTCCCCGTCGGTGTGTATCTCTCTGCGGGGCTTTAGATCGATCCCGCTCTCGTCGCAACTCTTTGCCGACTAGATCGGAACAAGACTAACAGCATCTCAAACAATGTATTCAGGGTGTCAGAGGTCTGGGGAATCGTAGAATGGGGGGATTCCCCAGCCTGTCTGCCGAATAGGTGTATCGATTGTCACTTGCGCGACTGCGACTGGGTAATCTCGTTGTTAACCGCAGGACGCATTGACTTCTGCGCCCCGTCGCAGGCGAGGATGGTTAACATTTACAAGCGGCGGCGCATATGCCCGACTGATTCGGACGGTATTAACAGGTAACGAGTAAGTTAGCGAAATAAAGATAATCAGACAATTATATTGAAAGGGTTCGTCATCGTTTAATCTCTCATTGTTATTGGCCAATATTAAAATAAAAAAACGGCGAGAACACGAGAGGCATTTATATTATTTTCAATTTAGCAGAAATTTAATTTTTGCTTTATGCAATTGATGTAGACAACTTTTATTTTTTATAAAAATTCGCAGTCGAACTATTGAGTTATGAAAATATTCCATTAATTCTTTGACATTTCTATGTGCGAAGATTTAATTTATTTCACACTATCAGAAAATTGTTGTCCTACTATTTAACTCCTTAATAATTGGAACACGTAACTGTTAATACAAAAGTTATTTCAGGATGGTAATTAAGTTCTCTATAAAGCAATAAAAATATCGATAACACGTTACGCGTTTAATATTTCCAAATCTTGTTTTATATTATTATTTCCATGCCCGCGTTTCTCGAAACGGTTTCTGTCGACTTCATTGTTCCGTGCTTAGCGCGGATGAACCACTGAAACGTGAATTACTTCCTACAACAGAAAAATGTACGTTTAGGGATGTGCCCGAGCTACGTATGCGCTGTTCATCTTTGTTCCGTTTGGTAACAATTTTCGTGTCAGCGGTATTCAAGAGTTTCCCAAGTGAAGCATAAATTTACGTTCTCTTCAGTTTTCAGTGATCAATAATGCCATGACCGCGTACACATTTTAAAGAGTACAGAAAAAAATGTAGAAGACCTACTGTTTAAAAAGATATTCATGAAAATAGGGTCGCGAATGTAGCGTTGCAATCTTTTAATGAAAAATGTCTCTCATGTATGCAATAAATTGCATATTGCATTTAATAATAGGTAATTACTTTTCATACATATTTAGCTCATTATATTGTCGTTATTAAACTGTTTCAGAGTTAAGCAACTCAATTAAATTAAATGTGTATTAATTGTTTAGCTTATTTTCACTTTCACTAGATTTTGGTATTTAATTATTTGTACTTCCGGAACAGCGAGGGGAGAACAGGGAGGGGAGAGTTTCGCCTTTCGTCAGCTACAGCAGACTCATTATTTGGGGTACCTAGCAGACCTTGTTTAGACGATGGGATCCCCGAAGGGCGATTAGGGTCGGTATATATAAAAATTGGTGATGGATCGAGTTACTGTGGGGAACTCCTGTCTAAAGATTCCCGAGGGATTAAGTAAAAAAAAACTAATGCTAGTGCAGTAACAAGAAAAACTATAAACACTGTAGCGGGAACAATATATCATCGTAATAACAAATATGAAACATAATTAGGGTTGAAACAAACATTGAATATTAATTAATTACAACTAATATTTTCAGACACGTTGTAACATAACCTGCAAATTTGATAGCATCCTAAACATTTTGCTTCTCTTTTTAGAATGGTAAATTATTTTATATTATATATCAGTATTGTATTTGTAGATTGTCTTTATTGATTCGACTGTCAACTCGATAATTGATTTAATATAATAGAAATCGCGAAGTTAAAACACATAATACTATTTAAGAAATTTAATTTTAGATTTAGGAAAGTAATTGGAAGTAAACAGTAAAAGATAAATTAGTAATGGAAGATATATGATTAATGGAAAATAAATGAATAATAAAAGATAAAAATCGTAAAGTACAATATTAATCGAGAGCTAACATGGCTAATAATTTCGATAGAGACGGGGCGGGCGCTGTTGGCACGCCGGAATCCGGGGACCGATTAACAATGCGAGACGAGGATAAAAGCGCAAGAACGCATAAATGGGAGGCGCGCCGCATCTAGAACAGACGATACCCAGTTTTCCCCTCCCCTCGAAAAACGTTAAATATCCTAATTGGCGGTGTTTAACAACGCGAAGGCGTGTATTTTCCGTGGCCATTCATAACCTTTTAACGCGATTAAGCGGCCCATACTACCCGGCGGCTAAAGAGTACGAATGAACCTCGTGTGTTGTCCCGCTTCTGAGCTGGCGGGCGTATTTTTGTTAGGAAGGATTAAGTATTCCCAGGAATGGAGAAACTGAGCATGAGAATTAAACCGGCTACCTCGTTAACAAAGAGCAGTTGGATTAATAACGCCAGATTTTGTCGCAAGCCGCTTGCCTTTCATACTTTAATAAGACCGTGCGTGAAAAGTGTTTGTCACAACGTGACGATTTTCCGTGCGACGCTCGAAATGCTGCCCAGAGCGATGGAACCCGAGGAGAGACTTCGTTACCACGGTTAACGTGAAGTCTCAAATAGAATTATTAATTAGGATTTAATTACTTTTTCAAAGAAGTTTCATTATTTCGAAATTGTTCTTCAGAGAAACCGAGATTGTTTTTCTACCTTTAAACAATCTTCTTCCGATTGTTTAACTCTGTGATTGTGACCTCACAAAAGTTATGCGATTATTCTTCATGGTTTTAGTATAGTTTATATAAATAATATGCTGTTGATAATATGGAGTGTTTAAAATACTCGAGTATAAATACTGAAACTTTTCCTGAAATGTATAGTTGTAAATGGACTCGTCGAAAAATAGCAAGACTTTAACTCTTTACTGCTATTAACCGCAAATAATTAAATAAGAACGAAATTGTTTATTTTGTTAATCATAGACTCAGTTTTAATTTTATGAATAACTTGAACCATGAAACACTTACTTTATTAACTTCAACTGTGTGATTTAGTTTACACGCATATTTTCTCATCACACAAGCCTATGAAAAACAATTTGTTTGCAACATTTATCCCCGCAGAGCTAATCGTTCTCTTACATTTTTCCCCTGTTGCGAACAATGAACGAGACGTTCTCAGTGTCCCAGACAGACGCGCCACCCAGTACGTAACAAGTTATTAATTTCGTAGGACATTTTTTGGTTCGGGTCCTTTCATTCCGCAGCCGGAAAAGACCATAATATATCTGAATCATAATTAATTACTCGGTTAATCCATTATCGCGGGTATATTGAATGGATTCGCTCTGCCCGCTTTTAAAGTCGGAGGATATCGTCACTCCTCATCAGCAATAATTAGCACGCAGCATCATTCGAATTTTCCATTAAGAGGAGCCGTGAACTCAATTTGTGAATGTAATAAATGACACGCTTTTATCGGCGGGGGCATCGTGATAAAGCCGTTATAAATGATCCAACGTCTCGCGATATGTATATATATACATAGGCGAGCGGCCGGTTTATTTTTCATTAATAGAACGTCCTTATATTTTAGTAAGCCCATTGAGGAGTTTTCCAGGTTAATCTACCAAGGGATCAAGTGCATCCACTTAGTGAGGTTTAAGCGATAATTGGAAATTGTTGTGCCGGGACCCTTGCGCTTAGTTTAGGGCTGGCTTTATATCAGCTTTATCCTGAAATAGGAGCCGTGGAACCACACATAATCCAATGCGCTCCCGTAATTACCAATATCTTGGAGTGTATGAATGATATACCCCTTGACTATGCTCTCCTTTCATGTTAGCGAAAATCTCTCGCGACATTGCTCGTTAAAGAAAATATTCAATAATTGCTCGTTGATCTTTGTGGAAAATACAAATTGTCGAAAATAAAGTTATGCATAAACTTACCTTCTTCACAATTTTTATCGAATTATTTTAGGAAAGTTAATTATAGAAAAGGAACAAAATATCCCTGAAAGTTCGAAATGAGATATTTTGAAGCTAGATTTTATGCTACGATTTCATAAATAATTGTCGAAAATAAAGTTATCCAGAAACTTGTCTTCTTCGCAATTTTTAACGAATTATTTTAGGTTAATTAATCTGAAATTATCTCTGAAAGTTCAGAGCGAGATATTTTAAAGCTAGATTTTATGCTACGATTTGATAAATAATACGAACACCTGTTTACTATTATGCGAAACAAGTGTTGGAAAATGATTAATTAAACTCCGATAATTTATCGGTATCAATATTCGTTCACATTGTTAGCGGTGTAACAATATTAATTGTCAATAATAATTCAATAGAAGCCGCTTGTTAAAAAATAAACAAGATCAATTAGTTGCAGTCAATATCGTGCCGTGAGAATCCATTTACACGCAGCCAATAATAATTGAATATCACGGTGTACGCAAAGGCGTGATAAATAATCTGTAGCTACTGTTTAACAGAGTTGTTGCGATTGGTTTCGAATTTAAACGAAATAATAGATAACTGCAATTCGTAAATATGCTTCATTGTCAAACTTATATTTTATCCATTGTTATTATGAAAATTATTATCAATCGTTATTTAGCAATTCTTAACCACTTCGGTACGAGCGTCGACTATAGTCGACGGCCACAGATGAACACGCACAGCCGAGTGTCGACTATAGTCGACGGCCGTGATATGAACGCACACGGCCGAGCATCGACTATAGTCGACTATAGTCGACTGCCAAGAAGTTTTGCCTTATCTCTACAATTGCAGTGTTTACGTCCAGAAATACACATAAATAAGCTTTTCTCGTCAAAGATCTGTAAAAGAGCAAAACGGATTCACTGTCGATGCACGAAGTAGAATGCGAATGGTGAGTGCCGGCTGTGGGCACAATTTCGTGGCCGATGCGCGCCGTACCGAAGTGGTTAATTTGTTATAAATATCATCTGTAGCGTGTTCCAACTAAAACAGTTTTTTAATAACAATTGTTTTATTTTTCTAATTACTATATCTAATTCGACTCTTAACTATTCTGATTTAAATAACGATTTCAAAGGACCATAGAAAATTATTCAAAACGATTATTATATTACCAAATTGATTTATATTTACTTAATAAATTGCTGCTTTGTATGAATACATAACCTCAATGTCACATGCTTAACCTCTTCAGGGATAGTATCACGTACGTTTAGTTTTCTAAAAATTATTTAGAATAATCAATTATTTAGAATAATCATTAACTATGATTATTCTAACTGTAATGAAAATGAGGATCGATAGAAAAATCCTTCAGCAACACAAGAAGAAACATCGAACAGAATGAAATAGATAAATAAAAAAGAGAAAATTAAATAAATTGTTCCCTACCATAAAGTATCATCCCTGAAAAGGTTAAAAGAGAAAGAAATTGGTGCAGAACGGAAAGCAAACGCAATGAATAATTAAAAGAGCGGAACAATACGCGTCCAAACTCGCCGAAGGACAAATACTTCCGATGCATAATTAAAGGACACGTAGCTTCTCAGTGGCACACGGTGGCGACGGGTCGGTTTCCAGTAAAAATGATGGTCGTTGCACATCGGGGGGTGGAGGTACTCGCGTAAAGGGATGTGCTGCACGGAAAGAAACGGTCCGCTCATTATAACGACGTTATTCTCGAGTAGGCGTATATAAACAGCCCGTGAAAGGCGCGAAGGATAACGAGGTGTCCGCGCGCATAAAGTAAAAAAGCGAACCGTTTTCTGCGTGGACGTATATACTCCGTTGCGCCGGGGCATTCTCGACTGACAATGAGGGACCCGAGCGATAAGTCGAAAGACTGCCGGTGTCTGGCCTCCCCACCCGATAGAATCCACTGAATGCGAAGGAAACTAATTTCGGTGGCCGCCACCTAGAGAGTAGTCGGGGCGAACCGCCCCTCCTCTCCGCCCCGAGAACTTCGGCCCCGGTAAACAGCCCGACACACTGCGCTTTTGTACATTAACACTTTTGTGGTCACGTCCAACGCGTCACAATAGCGTCGGCTTGTATTAAGATTAATGTCTTCGTTTATGGCCACGCCTTCCGCACGAAAGATTCCACGGCGGGCGTCGGTCTCGTTCCATTAACTTTCTCGCGGGCTCTACAAGTTAATTCGATTCGAAGGCGAACCTTTGGCTCGCCGTGCTTCCGCGCCGATGTAAATTAATTCAACGGTCGTTGTGTATTATATTAACCGGCGAGAAAGCCGCGTGGACAAAAGAATTATTTCAGTGAAACCGATTCGAATGTTTTTGTAATCGCTCGATCCCCTATAGTGTTCCAAGTCCGGTTTTATGAGAAGGTCGCGGTATTGAAGCATAATTGACGCGCTGGAATCTAATTAACAATTTTAGTTTTATAAATTATCTTTTCGACATTTTCACGACTTATAGATCTTAGTAATATTAAAAATTCAATTTTAAACCTGTTGTAGTTTAAACGTGCTGTCATTGTTATTGGATATTAATTTGAACTGGACTTAACGGAGCCAGTATGAATCTGTTTTAATAGTATGCAGGGTTGAGTGATAATAAATCTCTGATTATTGTATGCCAAGCTTGATTTCGATGAGAAAATATTAATGAAGGAATAACGAAGGCTACGTTGATAATATATTTATTATATTTATCGAGACTAGATCGCTGATAGAACAATATTTAACAATAGTTTAGGCTAGCAAAGGAAAATGGAAATAAAAATAACGAAAATTGGATAACAGCGAAATTAATAGACACAATAGACGAAATAATTAACGTTATGTTATGCATACGTGTAGTAAATGTAACACCTTTGCTTTAGATTCGGTTTTCCATGGATTAATACCGACAAGTTCGGTCAGTGAGTTGCAAATTAAGCTCCGGAGCTTAATATCCCACCTCCCCCTCCCCCACCTAGCATTACCCAGGCTGCGTACTTCCGGCGCAAGCCGGAATACTGATTATATTTTGCACTTTACCTCGATAATTACAATATTCCTTGCTCTCTAAGTGCTCGACACAAGCTGCTCTGTCACGACGCTTGCTGTGTACATGTATATGGATTTATAAATATTTACAAGCAACGTATAGAGACGAAAGTTGTTCACAGACATTAATATACAGGTGTCATGTTTTTTATAGCGTCTCGCGAGAATTGTGAAGATCCTCTAGTCGACGTTCGAATCGCCTGTGATATAGTGCAACAATGGATTGTCTCGCTACGGTAAAAATAAATTAATAAAGAATCCATTATATTTGCGATTATTGGAATCCAAGGAGTTTGTCGGCTATTCGAAGAAAACCCGAGAGAACGCGAGATATCCGGTTCGCGAGAACGAAGGAATCCGATTTCATGAAAGCATACCGTTTAAGCGCTCCGTAGATTTTTCTACGATTGCGCGTTTGAAAAGGGGTTCCCCTTGAACGAAACAAAAGTCGACCGGGCGACGATTTGTCTTCCTCATCGCCGGTGTAAATGACGCGGGGGGCGGGGGGGGGGGGGGGAGAGAAGTTCGCCGACGCGTTCCGTAAGAAAATTTCATAACCAGTGGATTTTCACTCTCGTAGTAAGCTATTAGTTAACAGCGACTGCACCGTAGGCGCGTTTCCACAATGCGTTACACCGGGCCGGGGTAGCAATAATTATTCATCGTTACTGCAAACATTCATTTGCGCGCATATGCGGTCGCATGATCGACGCACGGCACTACTGAAACATTTCGACAAGTACGGTTGCGCTCATTTCTCTTGTTTCGTTATTTTCGCCGAGTGAATTCATCATTGGCCCGACACTTACACGGCCTGCCACGGCACGTGCACGCGCGGGGGGGCATAGATCTGCATAACGTATCGGAATTCGATTTCTGCTTCGCTGCTTTATTAAACAATGACGGTACATGCATTGTCTAATGGTACTTCACGTATTTACAACGTGTGGTTGATTTCATTTTGTTGGAGTTCTGAGATTAATCGTATTAAAGAAAATTATTGCATATTGACTATTTTTCAGGCATATCAGAAATTGGATTTTTTAATAAATTAATACAGCGATGGCGAGAAGTTTTTATTGATTGTTTCATATGCATGTATATTCGAATTTGGGAGGTTATGTTACCATTGTTCAATGTGGCAAGGTTTTTGATGCAGATGAATCGACGGAATTTTTAATATATATCATATAGAGTAGAATATAATGTTAATAAAAATTTATATCTAATAATATTCACAGAAATATTTAATAAGTGTTTATAATCTTGCAGTTACATAGTTTCGTTTTCGACAAGTGGTCAGATAATTTTCGAATTCTAATTGAAGGAGTCCCTAACATTTATTATATAAAATAAAACGAAATATCGATAAGAATCTGCCACTAAAATCTTAGTGAAAACAATCCACAAACCTTATATCAACAGAATAAATAATAAAGATTATAAAAAGCGTCTATACAGTATCCCACATTTTCCAATTTCTGCTTTCGGCACCTTAGCCTATGAAATTTTTTATTAATATGCATTTCTCTACATAATTTTACCCCTTGGATATAGTCGCTTGACGTTTCGCTTTTAAACGCAATCACGTCAAATAGTCCTTATTGCTCAGGTAACGTAGATCCCTCGAGAGCACAATTACGGCATGCTGTAACACGCCATGTGATATACACGGTGCTACTAGGCTCTCCATATTATCCGGCGGATTTCGAACACTTTGACTCACCTTCCAACTTCACAGCTCGTTTCGGAAGTACGTGTTTCCGGTATCCAACGATACGTGCCCGAGATGTAACTGGACAGAGGCCTGTGTATTTGCTGACACTTATCCTCTCATTATTACCATCCGACGTTATCGCTATTCCATTTCACCTGAGAAACAGATCATCCTCCTATTACGAACCAATTTCTATTAGAATTTCCATTAACTGCGATTTGTGTCCATTTTGCGTAAAATAGAAATATTGAAATTTTCAGACTTCCCAGCGTGATTGAGAAGTAGATAATTATGCGAATTAAAATGTGTAACTAAAAAATGTGTTATTTTATAATAATTATAATCAACAAGATATTTATACTCAGCATTTCCTAAACTATGTCTTGAACAGTACTTTGTTATTTGAAAATATTGTTACAGTTACGCGATTCCATTATTATTGACTATTGTGCAAAAAAATAATACTATGAACTAGAAGAACATAATTTACTATATTCCAAATCATTTTCCAGTGTAAACAGAATATTAAAAGACATCTGCATCCTCCATTCTGTACAATAATTTGATTCACTCGAAATACTCCTCTATTTCTTAATCATCCTAAAACAATTTTAAAACTCGAATCGAAATCTAAACAATGGTCATTAATTTCTCTAACGCGTTAACAACAAGTCTGTACAACGATACAAATTGTCGGGCTCGGCCCCAGTGATTTAGAATCAGTAAGTCGTACGGCGTTAATAGCGGCGCGGCCATATTCAAAAGAGCAGATCGCCATTGCGGAAATTTCATTTCGGTACGTGTTAATCACTATCGAACACGTGCGACTATGGGCTCGCGAAACAGTGGCCATATGTTGAACACACGCGTTGAAAGGTCCGGCGCGCGGAATTAGCATTCGGTGAAATTGTTACGCATTAATTAAAGCGTCTCGGGCATTTGTCAAAGTCGAGCAGGCAATTTTATAATTATCTTACCGCGGGATAGCGCCGTGATTCTACGGTTAAAAAGCAGATACTAAATTCGTGGCAGCGGGTTCGAGACAGCTGTGTACGCTGTCCGCTGTAATTTGGTTGAAATAAAATCAGCAAAAATATCCCAGGCAGTGCGAACTCATAGTTAATTCACTAACAGTATTATGTAACGAAAAATATGTCGGCTACTTTATTACCGGACGCTTTGTATTAGAGACGGAATAAAACTTTTATGATCTCGCGTCTGCACTGTTTTTATGTAGTTCTCGTATTGATCAATGCAAAATGATTTTTGTCGAGTTGGTAATCAAGTGGAAAAATTCAAATAGACTTCCGTCAGCTAAAAGTAAACACTTTCGCGAGACGAAGAGGTGAACCAGATACTAAAATTTATTTTTATCAATAAATGTTCCCCCGGGCTCGCAAAGAATACCCGGAAGACTTTTTACCTGTAATCAGCCATTTACTGCACAAATTAATAATGACATCTGTCACTTCAACTAAGCAACTGTTCCATTTATAGAAACAAATATTTCCATCGCTCTTGTATTTTATAATTATTACGTTACAAAAATACGCAATGATGGATAACCTTAATATTGGATTTGTGTAAAATAATGAAACGAACTGTTACCAATCAGGAACATTTAGGTAATGGATCGAAGATAAAATCGTGGAAATTTCAATCAGTCCCATTCGATCCGCGTTTCATTATCGGACGTCATTGATGGATAGCTGGTGGAAGTTTCATGACTTTTTCGCCGAGTTTCTCGCTCCGTCAGTAGAACCGAAAAGTCGTCAGCATTCGTCAGGCCCGCGTCCCGAGCTTTCCCGGTGACGGAAGACAGTGTCGGGAATAATGGACTATGCAAACGTCGTGTATGGCTGCCGCTCGCTATATACAGGTGTGTGTGTGCGTGTAGGTGTATGCTAATTCGTGTAACGCTCCTATGACGTAACATAGGTCCTTCGTAAAATCGAGCATTGAGTTTGCCAGACGTGAGAGACGTACCTTGTCGAAGGTACCGTGGTCGCGCGTAACGATGTGGACTTACGTGTTTATCGACGCGTTTACATAGGCGCATCTACACGCGTGAACGGAGGGCTACCTCTCTCTCTCTCTCCCTCTCTCTGCTGCGCGGCCATTTCACCTGCCAGCCGGCTTTTCGATCGATCGTAATCGGTTAAATCGGACTACGACGAGATCATGACGCCGTGTGTTACCGGCCCAGCTAAATCTTGAAAGGGCGCGCGAATTACGGTTTAAACACAGGCCGCGATCATAACTTATTATTCGATCGGCGTGATGGCTTACACCGACAAAATCAAATTCACGCGACGCGCGCTCGTCGATTAGCCAACCTGTGTTAGACAGAGGGGATTATGATGATTTTTAGGGGACATTCTTAGACTCGATTTAACGAGTCATTTTTTTGGGGATTCTGACATTTTTTCAGTAGCGCTATTATTTTCTCAGAAGCTATAAAAATTATTTTCAATGTTAAGCGACGTTGCCATATTTTATTTTATAATGTTCATCGTTTATTTTACAATGTTTCTTCAATTTTATAATGTTTCTTCAATTTTATTTAATATTTCTTAAATTTTATTTAATTATCTAAATTTTAATTTAAATTTATTTTTAATTATTCAGATAACTTCAATCTGCTTCTTCAAAATATCTTTGAAGAATATATTTGATAATAATTGACTTTGGAAATATATTAAAAATACATTTATTTTAAGATATATTTTAGATGAAATACATACAACAACAGATTTAAAATATCCACAATTTCTCGCATCCTTTTTAGCTTTCTACATTGTTATTCTATAAAGTATAACGAAGCAAGAAGGCGTTTAACAATTATCGAGTTCACGTAATATGAATGTCCACTTCGGACATAACACGTGGCCAAATCGATAGAACCCAGCACAACCGAAACGGGCTGCAGGGATCGGGTGAACACACAGGTGAAACGCAAGCATTTGCGAAGAGGCCATAATTGAAAAACTAACTTCGTTAGTTCGCTCTTTAGACAGAAAAAGAGTTGGTAACTAACTTATGATGGCTGCATTTCATTACCCTAATTGTAAGTTTACACATTCTGTGTAGACGCTCGAAGTCCGTTTTACCTCTCTGAATTCGCTCCTGAACTACTACTTTCACCTCTTTCAGATGGCGTTTCAATGAAAAGTTTCCATTGTTCGGCGACGGGAAAACAGCGATAGTTTTCGATCATATATCATGTGATAGCTAAAACGTGCTAGAATTTAGTTATACGTTATTACGATGATAAGGTCTGATTAAATTTTTAATACAAGCTTTGGTAACACTTTCATTATCGTTTTTCTGGATTTTATATGAAAAGACGATTCCTGAATAATTTTTCGTACAGAATAATGCTGTTCAAAATTCGAAGAAAACGAGACAAATTACAGGTTTTGTAATGCTTTTATTAATTCGAGATGCCTTAGTCTTTTAAGTACTTTAAAATTAATATTTTATTTCGACAATGTCCTTGTTCCTTTTTAAAGCTTCCATTTTTTGCAGTCTTGCTCCCTTTTTTTTATCTTATGTATTAAATCAGGGTGGATTAGGCCTACCTTAGAAGTTATGTTCAATGCAAGCCATTACCGCAATATTACGTAGATTCCCGCCGAATTTTGTGCCGCGCTAAATAAACTCGTCCGCCCACGGAATGTACGTATTGCTGAGAGCTTCATCTTATTTTATTAAAAATTTCACGGCAGTTCTTTTTTTATACTTTTTTTTTATAGTGAAACGGATATATAAGTGATAGAAATATCTTTGGCCTAATTAGTTTAGAGGAGTAAGTTAGATACGCAATTATTTAAGCAATAGAAGAAAGAATAGAATAAAGATCGTCTATTTTAAATTTTTTGAAATTTTAAATATTGAACAATATTTCTATACATTTTTTAATGAAAAAATTCGCAGCAATGGATACACCTGTTGCTGTACGTATCTCTAGCCCGTTGTTTACTATACTACTATAATTGTAAAATTGTAAAATTGTAAAATCGTAAAATTGTAATATTGTAAAATTGTAAAATTGTAAAATTGTAAAATTGTAAAATTGTAAAATTGTAAAATTATAAAATACAATTATAATACCATAATTGTTTAAATAACGACGAGCTGATAGAACGAAAATTGGACATTTGTTTGCAGTAGAAATTCGCGCGTAAATGACAACGTAGGACACGCGAGAGCTTGCGATAGTAACCTAGCCGACATATGTACGTGTGTGTATCTGTTTACACGATAATAGGACACGGCGCTCCACGATAAACTGAGATATTAACGCAGAGTTTACGCCTTTAGTTTGTACAGCATGTCGGTGGCATTCGGCGACTTAATGAAAACTTAAAACCGGATCGTCAGCAGGTTTACAATCGCTTCTCATCTGCATTCTAATGCTGACGTATCAAGAAGACAAAATACAACGATACAGCCTCAACAAGACGGTATTAAATTCAAAGTTTTGTTCCATTCAAGCGAATGCTTCTCTAAGCTCCTCTTCCCAAATTGTCCACTTTTGTTTACAAGCTGGTGGACAATTGGAGAAAGTTTATTGTACTTTGTTCTCTACATTAATATACAAATACACTTACAACAGTGATTTTAATCAACAATCGCTCAGTGATTTCATCCAATCACCGTTAAAAGTGCCCCCGCTAATGCAGTACGGGAACCGCGACTATTTTTAGGTAATTGCAATTAAGGAAGTGTCAACACAGGTTCGAGCGGCAGCGCGTGGAACACACTTTCGGTAATAAAACGAAAGGTAGGAGGGCGCGGCTTCTTTTTTCGGGACGATTGTTCCGGACGATAATCCCGTAATCCCCGCTAAATTCCGTCCTCTTAATCTCGCGGTTCTTTTTAAAACCTCGAAGGCGCGCCCGTCGGGAAGTGGGGCACACGCACACACCGGGAAATTCGAAACGGCCGGGGCGGCCCCGCTTCGGACGCGGAACTTAGGCGACGCGTTAGAACCGGGGAAACGGAACAGTTATCGACCGTTATAAATTCCGGCGCGGAGAGCCCCCATTGGAAAAACATGACGAGCTGATTTTTCTTCCCGATTATTTTGCGCCGGGAGCCGGCAAAAGACCCCCTCTCTCTCTCTCTCTCTCTCCGGAGAGAGAGATACAGCCCTGCGAAGTGGAGACTCGTATAACCGTCACAGCCATTACTATTCATTAGGATTTTTCCAGCTATGTGTCTTCCTTAAGTTTTGTTTTTTCGTTTTTTTTTCTCGACCCTCCAGCGCATTACTAAGCGAGTTCGGATTTATCACGTGGTCGTACTTTATTAAATTCGCGCCGAGTGCCCCGGAGCCGCCGCCATTGCCGACATCGCCCGCCCGCCCTCGTTGACGATACGAATCAGCTCCGCCTTGCAATTTATTCCGACGGGTTATCAGTCAGTATCATTCGGCGAAAGTGTCGTTAACCATAGAAATCCTAAAGCCTCGGAATATTCCGGGAATTAAGCGGACGCGGCCGAGAACGACGTAACTAATGGCCACGGAATATTTTACAATATTATGTCGAACGATTGTTGCAACATGGTGATTCAAATTTATCACGGCAACCAATAATTTTCTATCTACTATTAAGGTACAATTATTTAATTTTTTTAATATTAACCTTCTGGGCACGGTGCGCCATGATAGTGCCTTTGACGGATTTTTGGCGCTTTACTCAATATTATTATTAATTATTAAAGTAAACGATTAAAGTGAAAGTGTATATGTCCAATACACTAAGAAAAGAATATATATAAGAATATATTAAAATCCAACCCTGTCTCAGTTAAATATTTTTCAAAATGAATAAAGTGAACAAAATGGATAAAATAAATATTGACCAATGCTAGCGTTACGAAAATATAAAAATGTTTACGGCTGAATGTCCAATCGATAAAGTATTAACAACGTATATTAACAACATAACCCGACATAACCTGACAAATGATATTATACAATAATTTTATATATCTGCGTCGGAGTTTAAACGAAAGATTGGTTTGCGGTAACGTATTAATGCGAATGGTACTTGAAAAAGTACGTTCAGCGCATAAAGAGTTAAAGCATTATAGAACATTAGCGTAATGGTTCCCGCAGGACGCGCGAGTCGAGGTTTCCATTCTTGGTAAAGTAAAATATACGTTCTCCAGCTAAAAAGCAGTTTCCTTATCTCGGTCTTAAACGAAACTTCAGATGTTTGGTTCTCATGAAGCTGATTTAACTCTTCGGGGCATAGTCGGATAAAAGGTGTTCCTTCTTTTTAATGCTTCTACATGCGCGGCGAACTGTTACTCGAATCTCGTGCCTTGAAATCATTTTTAATAACCGTCTCGTTAATGTAACGCGTGAACTGGTTGCTAATTTTCGGACCGTTTGTAAAAATGACACGTGTCGTAAAATATTTCTAAATATTGTTTTATACGTTTCATGGATGTATTTCTCATTGAAAATGTTATCGACCGAATGGAGATATGAATTGAAACGCTTTAAATCATATATACTGTTTTCTGGAAAATTGCACAACGAAATGAAATGTCATCGAAAAACGGTATAATGAATGTGTAGAGTATTATGCGTTATGGGCTTACTAAAAATATTGATAAACTCCAAGACAGTAAACTAAATATAATACAATGTTAGTTTATTAGTCATTTATTATAATTATGATGTTTAGAAATCATCTTCATCTTACATCATAAAATGATAAACGAAGAAACAATCCTGTTAATATTTAAAAAATAGGTTACTAAGATAAGACGATGGTATATTATTCTAAACAAATACCAATATTTAGAATATTTTATTATTACAAATTGAAGCGGGAGCAACGCTGCAAAAAATAATTACAGCATTTTGAAAACCGATCTACAATCAATATCCGATTTAGAAATTTTGATTAATAAATTATTACGAATTCGAGTCGTTACCTGTTGTTCGGCAGCATGAGTAGCATAGCCCAAAGCATACCGATGCCAGTAGTAAAGGGCAAGAGAAGTCTGCCGCGAAGAAAAGGTACAAGTCTAGACGGAGGGCGACAGGGTTTGGGGTATCGAGACTTATCCACGAAAAGCGCATGCAATCGTTAAAACACTGATCGGACCGATCCGGAGATCGGTACAGTGGGGGGTGGTGGTTGTGCCGACACAGAACTACCCAGTCGATCAACTGGCAAAGATCAATCACCGGAACGAAGATGAAAAGCGCGGGGGAAGAAAGGTGGAAGAAAAGGGAGGAAGGAAGGAAAGGAAGAGGGGGGGGGAGGGGGATATCCGCTTGTTGGATCAGCAAATCGACCTGTTCAATTAACTATCAAGTGGGAGAGTCCAAGAGTCGTGATTCATAGGGTGAGGCGAGAAAGGCGAAGGAGACGAGCCGAGGAGGGGAGTGACAAATCGACCAATCAGTCGCGATGATGAAGTTCTCCGTCTTACCCGGTCTCCACCCCCCCCCCCCCTCCCCTTTAAGTCTCCCCTTTGCGATTCCATTCACCGGGCCGAAACTAGACCCACGGGGCGGTTAAAGAAAATCTTCGGGAAGTTTTCAGAACAATCATCTCCCTCGAATATCATTCGCTCGATTAGGTACGCTTGAAATTGTCGCGCGGAACAAAAAAAAAAAACCGGGCCCCGGGCATGGTTTATCTGAGCACTGCGGGAAACAGTGGCTAAAAGGGGACCACGGGAAAGGGATGAACCCTGGAGGATAGTTTACCATGTCTATGGAAACGGCGTTTCGGAAGCGCCGCGACCGAGAACCGTATTGGGACCCATACGTAATGATCGGAACAATACCGAATCGAGAGACTATCGGGTCTCTGGTCCATGAATTATTGGTTCCGTATGGTACCCGGTGTGTACCGCTCTCAAAAATAATCATGGTGGTCGGCTGTTATGCTCGAAGACGTTAAATCGACGATCATTAGGCTGCGGGTTTCTATGCAAATTACGGATCGCCGCGATTAATTGCACGGCGCTGGAACTGCGGAGGCGTTTATCTCTTTCCTTAATGTTGTAGTTTTAACAAATTGACAATAATATTATAATAAATACGATAACGTTATTTACTTACTATAACAGTTCGGAAGCATTTTAACTTTAGTTCGACTTCATTTTTGAAACAGTGTCAGAGCAAATATTTTAGACGAATATAACAGTCAGCTTTAGGATATGAATTGATAAAGGGTTATCGATTGTTCTCGGAAATTTCATGTTGAATTTATTATTTATTTGCTTATGTAGAGTCGTGAGCTAATTGTGTATACGAAATAAAGTTATCCTACAGAAACTATAGAAAACGACAGCTAAATCGAAATCCATTATATTTGTTACATATTCTTCGTAAGTTAAAAATAATGAAATGATATTCTCAATCCAAGATTATTACTTATGTATCTACGTTCGAATGATTTAGAAGCAATGTATAACATACATATTTAAGAAATTATTGACGAAATTTTCGCCACTCATACTAGTGCAAATTCTTGTAATATTAATAATAAATTCTTTTAATGTTCATACTCGTGCCTAAATTAACAATATTCGACCTCTGATCACGAGAAGCGTACCGCGTGTAATTATATTTCTAACTAATCGTACGGTTAAAGTTGCACAATTAGAAGCCGCGGAATTATATTTATTTGCGATTCTATAATCTAATTAGCAGACGGCGAGCGAACGCTGTAACTAGTTGTAAGTTCAAAGCAAGAATATGGAGGAGCGTTGCTAAGAAAATTCCGAAACGTGTGGTAACTCAATTTCTCACAATATTACTTCCTTTCAATCTAATTAGCATGAACAAGTTGGGAGGAACCATCATTTTAATTAACGTGGCTGAACGATAACCGAAGTTCGTTCCGAAATTAACTCCAGAACCTTGATTAGTTAATTAATGCCAAAAATCGAGAGTACTTCGAAAGACATCAAATAGCTACAGTTTTCCGAATCATTTCGTGCAATATGAATTAAACAATGATATTTATATGCATACACAATGCTGCAGTTTTCATGCAAAAATATTATAAAATATAATAAAATTTAAAAGCAAAGAATTAATATTAGCGATGGGTTTCATCCCACGAATATTATCTATATCTATAAATATAATCTAGATTTAAAAATAAGTATAATATCCATTTGTAAATAAATTATGAAAGACAATTATCGTGTACAAAGAAAACATTCTAACCAACAGAATTTCTTTACATCTGCCTAGAAAGATAACTTCTCTTTTTACATTTTGATAAGTACATTTTACAATTCGAAAGTCACTCGTTATCGTTAAAGCGAAAATATCGTGATAAAACACGATTTATTCATTGCAGCGTGAATGAAAAAAGTGTCGAGATATAGACAGGCGATTTCGTCGGATTTCAGGTACATGAGGAATAGTCTTCCCGAGACCGCATTAGAAGTAACACGCGGTCGCAGAGGTGATACTGGCTTGTCTGACGGATTTTGGTACACCGTGATAGAAGTCCGACGATAAAGTCTAGATCGTAAAACTGCGAACGAGCAGATTTACTGTGATGGCTTGCAGAAATGAAGAAAGTTAATGCCGGCAATAGGAACGCTCGTAACAATAATGCTGGTCGTGAGAGTAACAATACGGAATTAATATTGGATATTCGATTAGAGGAATCGCGCGCGATGATATTTTACAGTCGAATTTGAGGGACAGCTGCGGATTCTGTCTGTAGGTGGAAAAGTCAAGATGGAGGGTCTTCCGCGGAACAATGGCCACTCATGCGAAACCTTAAATTTCATATCAGCACGTAAATTGCGCTTTTATCTTCAACCCTTTTCAACTTACTTCCACTTTCGGCCAGCTTCACGTATAAATATTGTAACGATGACTTCATTTAACCGTTTTATATTTACAAGACAATACCTAGACATAACCTAGACAATACTTAGACATAACCTAGACAATACTTTAACATAACCCAGACAATACTTTGACATAACCTAGACAATACTTCGACATAACCTAGACAATACTTCGACATAACCTAGACAATTGTTATCTAATGTTTCACATTTTTATTTAGCAATTGCTCCAACGAATCTTGTAAACTGTAAAAGAATTTCCTCGTAATACCGGATTTTCAAATTTTCCGTTTTTTTCCCCGCAGCCCGGGAAGTATATTTGTCGCTTTAGAATGAACCCGTCGCTGAATTGTAAAAAAAGTGGAACGCTTTTAATATATTCCATTGGTTCCGCCATTTCATGTAATCGTTCAGTTTTATTTATACGAACGATTTCCATATCATGCTTTGTTCCAATCGATCGCATGCTCACTCTTCTATATATTTTGCACGGCGTTGCGACAAACAATTATGCCGTACGTTAAAATTCTGAATTATTAATATAAACACGCGCGTAGCATGAACGATAAATATTTCATTCAGCATTACGAGCGGGATGCGTTCTGTAAACGAGTTCCGTAAATCAATACCCCGGAGATCATGTATAAATAGATTTTTAATCTTCGATAAATCTTGCGGAAAATACGTTTAAATGTTACAGTGGCAATTTTGTATTGTTATTGCGCTAATTACGTAACGAATGTTTTAGGAAAGGTATTGCAGTAGAGATTCTTTAGGTTTCTATTTTTGGTAATAGTTGCACGTTCTGGGTCAGACGTTTAAGAGTTCATGTTACAAACGAAGTAACGGAGACCCGATGATATAAATGGCAAAAACGTGTATTAAAATCACGAAAGTGCAGAAGCTTGATGCTTCGGGTATCATCGTGCGTCATGGCCCCTTAAGTATGACCCTCATATCGTTAGACGAAAGTTGGAGTGCACACCGAAACTTTCGGCCTGGCATATAAAGTTCCAGGGACTTGTGTGTACGCGTGCGCAAATATGTGTACACGGAGAGATTGGAATGGTGTAAGTAAACTTTAGACATTCGAATGACTTTTCAACTAAAGATAACTCCAAGTTTTTCTGCCGATCTGCAGATTATATCTTCTTCCTGCTGCATAGGCATTCGACCTCGAATCAATGTTTATTCAACGCTGCTTGAAGATGCACTTTCTTCTTCGCTCATTATTTTAAACATACACTAGGTCTGTATCAATAAATATATGTAATTATTTTCTTTTAAAACAGAGAAATATTTTTTAATTTCGTGCGAAGTTTCTTCTTTAGATATTTTGCCTTTGCAATTTTAGAAACGTTGAATTAACAAATTGATGTTACTTAAAACGAATTAAAGTTTTATTATTAATGTTCTTGAATTATCTTGTAATTCAATAATTACAGGATTGATTTATTTAAGTATGTTTTATATGTTATTTCAAAGCAACGCTTCAGATCGCAACATAACCTTAAAAAAATTAAATTTTACATTTACTATTACTATATTTGGTGCTGCTAGAAATAATAAAATATATTCTCATAAAAATATAACAGAAAATATAACATTCCCACAAAAATATAACTATACATCGTAACATCCACATGTTCCACATGATGCAACAGCACAGCAGCTGCAATTCATTTTCGCGTTCATTCATTTCACCTGATGCAACAGAAAGCGTGCAGTTAGAATTTTTTCCTGTTATATCGCACGCGCGCGCGCGAAAGCTCCGTGGAAGCATCGCCATTCGCAACAATAGTTTAGATCGACCTTGTGTGCTGAACTTGATCCGCGCCACGGTGTTTGCCGTGCTAATCCTTCTTCTAACCGCGCATCAATCACGGAAGCATTTATACGGTGTCGCGGCGTTAACACCTCACCGTCGGCCATCAAGCCCGTCCCGGAACGCTTTGCAACAAACTAATAACGCGTTCGAGGATCGTCTTATCCGCAGAGGGGAAGGGAGGCGGATGAATCATTTCGCCCGTAGACGCCCGTAGAAGCTGCGGCGGGGGAAGAGGAGGGGGGAGCGGAGGAGAGTCTCGACGAGATAACGCAGATACGATCTTCCGGGCATAGTGCTAGTTAATGACCTGCTGTTTATGCAGGAAAACTTCGGCGGAAGGGTGTTGCGAGCAAGGAAAAAAACTGTGTCGGAGAACACAGAGAGCGGAGCAGCCGGCAAAGAGAAAGAGTAACTTGTAAAGATGAGCCGGGGTCCCCGGGTGAACGGAGAACGGGGGGGCGGAGGGTTTTGCCACGGTTAGAAAAAGATCGGAAAAAGATGAGAAAGGGGGGAGAGGTGGGGTGGGATCGTTATGCCATTCCGCAAGTTTCCCCTACCATGGCGCGGCACTCTATTAAAAAGTTCGAAATAACTAGCGGAGGAGGCCGTGGGGTGGACGGTCTTTAACACGAATCTACGAAATGATCATTATTGTGCGACAGGGAGGAATCGAAAGCAGCTATTTGTTTGCGATCACGCGAAAGATATTTTTAGTCCATTTCCGCTGATTTTAATTCTCCTTCAAGAATTTATATATTCGATAATGTCACAGACTTTTACTTTCGAACAATTATAAAGTCAATCTGTGGATTAAAAACGTAGAAGCACATGAAGCAATTACTTGATCGTGTCAGAAAGTATTTCACATATCTTAACTGTGAATATAATATTAAATAAAACGGATTTTAATTTTGTAACAGTTACTTACCTTTACCATGATCATAATTTATAATGTAACAATAATTTATATAATTTTGCTGCTCTTCTTAACAATGGTATTAAGTTGAAATTGATACACCAACGTTCTAGTATAGTATAGCGTATTCTACTAATTACTTCTCGATTTCCGTATTTGCTTGTCATGAAGAAAGAACTATTAATTAAAATAGATAAGTCGCGCTACCTGAAGCAAACGATCCACTTACGTCAAGATCATCAAGCGTCGCGTTCCGAGCTTTTATTACAGCCCGAAAATTGAGACAACTGAGTGAATAGCGTCGGGGATCACGTGCCCCCCGAGAAAAAGTTCGGCACTCATTTACAAAGTTACTTGTTGATCTCTCTGTGTTCCTCCGACTCCGAGGGATCTGACAAACTGTCAACCAGTCCTCGAGGCACCTGACATCAACGCCTCGTCGCGTCGCTCGGGCACGGATCGTTCCACCGGGCCTCCGCGGGAACCGAAAACTTGCTGAAACTTCATCGAAGTCGTTTCCTGATACTTAGGTATCAGATAGAATTTGTTCCGCGTAACTTCTTTATGCCGGCTGGGCGCATTAACTCCGACTATTCCGCCGGCGCTGTTCTTATCCGAGTTGAGACACTAATTAAAAATACATTTAGGTCAGGCGAATACATTAAAGTCGTATAGTTGAACGTTTTCTTAGAGCCCCGTCGTTCTTGGAACTTTTAAATATGCATTAAATATTTATTAACGCGACGGGATTCCTGTTAGGTCAACGAGAGAAATATTTTAGAAGCTTTTTATGATAATTGCACGGACACGCTGGGCTCGGACGCGCCCGGATAAGCGAGAAATGCACGGGCGCGGACGCGAGAAAAAACAATCCCTTTACACGCGAGAACGTAAGACAATAACGGTATTTATGGGATTTAAACTAAATATGTCGGGGTGCAGAGAGGAGCTTTACAATTTGTTACAGCTCACGGTGTTCCGTGACGTTTTTACGTATATTTTTACTTTGTGTTATTTATATTTATGTAATATGTATTATATATATTTAAGTAATATGTATTATGTAAAAATTTTTTTATTATATATATTTAAGTAATATGTATTATGTAAATTTTATATTATATATTATTTTTTTATTATGCATTATTTCTATATATCACAGTTTTCAAAATTTAACAAAATGTCTTCATACTTTCCCAAGTTGCCCTGCGAATAGCAAACTTATAGACATATACCAAAGAATTAATTAGAAACGTAAGTTAAGTGAAATCTCAAAGCTAATTCGAGTGTCACAGAAAATTACAGTATACTATTTTCTCAATTTTCAAGATGCATTTAACTTTCCCATTTTATCGTTCTTATTATTCTGCGAAAATTTTGGTCAATTTTGAAAGTTTCATTTGCTAGTTGATGGTGACGCGGGAGTAATTCTCATTCGGTCTACAATTATCGCTTGTATAATTTGTGAGTTTCCACTTTGAAGCGTGCACAGACCTAAGGGACGCGTTTCAGAGTTACTACCCTTCGAACACCTCGCATTACCGCTACAGCGTGGTACAAAGTTGCGGTGCCGATAAAATTCTCATAAGTGACCACAGACTAATCAACACTTTATCCTGTTTTAAGCTCCAATTTTATTACATAATTTTTTATATGTTGGGTACTTTGTTTGATTAATAAAATAGATAGAAAAAGAGTAAAATAGATAAATTAGATAAAATGAGCATTAATTTCATATTGTTAATTTTCTTAATTCATTTCTTAAGCATTAAATTAATGCTTATTTTATGCATTTCATGCTAATGTTGGGAAAATATAAAAATGTTAGTAGATTTAATTAACAGAAGTATTAACTATCAAATGACCGATCGGTGAATTGTTAAAATATCAACCACATGAGCAGATAAACAATAAATCTAGATCATTTACAACTGCAGCATATAATTAAGTAAACATACAGTATATTCTGGATTATTTCTCGCAAAATCAACTAGGTTATAAAATTTTTCACAGAATCTATATAATTTTTATTAACGTCCGAGGCAACTAACCTAAAAACTAAAAACTAACCTAAATATGTAGATAGTCATTTCTCTCGTCATCTACAAAAACGTCTGTAAAATGTGAGAATTAAAATTGATCGTGCGCGCATTTTTGTGACCATCGTTACGCAATTTCATCGGCCATTAATATTTCTCATCCGATGACGATTCGAATGTATTTTAAAATCATCGTGACTATAATGTTTCATTTACGGATGGTCCGCGAGCAATGCGGATTTTCTGTCTGGAGCAATTGAAACGGGGAACACGATCCTGACGGCAGCAACGACATTACGTCGACGTTTGTTGCCGCGGACGCGATTCGTCGTATCGGCCGACGATAACGTTGATCGCTGGATGCTGCATTTTCACCGTTTTTATACGTTTAATGACGGAGCAATTTGAAACGCTCGGCGCACCGTCGCGTCTTCCTCTTTTCTCTCGCACGCATAGTCAGACGAAATTCACTGAAAAACGCGACTCGGCGTCGTCGATTGCTTGACGGGAATGATTGCTCGCCGCCAGTGACAGTCACGACGGCCGAACGATGACGGAAACTCGGATCGATGAACGCGTGTTCCGCCAGAAAAGTCAACTATCTCGTATCAGAATCCAATGAATCTCGTCGCGCAGATTCGTCAACTTCGAAATTAAAAAATTTGATGAGCCATGAATTTTGAAACATTCAAATCTCAATGTCACAAAGTTTCACTTCGTTCGATGCAAATCTGCGTAAAGTTTCTCGTGCTCTCACTGTGACAACGTTCCCGCCGTTTTGCGTGAAAAGAAAAAGATCAAAAATTACTCTCGCTCGCACGTTGCAATTTTTAACTGTAACTTAACTGTGAGCGTGAAATATATTTTATGATTACCAGGATTTAATATACCATAAAACTAATTGTGCCATTGCGCCGTGTTAATGCAAATAAATAAAAATTGGAGCAGTCGCTTGAAATTGATAATTTCACCGAGCACTAAAAATTTCATTGCGTGCGATATAAATTTATGTAATTATTGAAGAGCTCAGAAAAGCGTGAAGCAAATAAGAAATGTACTGTCATGTCCAGACACATGCGGAGGATACTGTCGCAGCACCATGTTGCAATTTTAAAGAAACTAATGCCAAACAATGCGCCATAACTCGCCCTGTCACACCTGTCCGTTTCGAGAATACGATATTTTCCAAACGGCTCGCGACTTTTCGCACGCCCTGTATACGGTTCAATGAATCAGGAACCCCGGCCTCATAATGTCTGAGCATAGTGCATTTGAATAAAGCCGACACTCCGGGGGATAGAAATAGAGAGGAGGCGGCCTATAATGCTACTCACAATCGGGTGAAGTGTCTCCCTGACCATCTGAAATATTTAGAATTCACTGGGAACCGTGCGCGAGTTCCTACCTGGCGGTGCCGGAGGCAATCCGCGAACTATTGGCACGGAACGCTGAATATTTGTATAATGGAAAGGACGAATGCTCTGCTCGAGCACCAAACAGGACTTGAAATATCGAAAAAAAGAATTTAATAGACACGGCGCGCAAACATTTCGTAGCAATTCTGCGGGGATCTGGTAAATATTTCTACAACCGAATATACAGGCAAAGTAATTGATCTAAATCGATCGAATATCTTCGAAATCGTCGATGACGCTAAAAAATATTTCGAGAGAAAATTGAATGATTTTAAGGAATATGCAATAGGATATATTAATAAGATTTTTCTAAAAAATCGCGCCGAGGACTTGTAAAGATCAATTTTATTTTTTTAATAGAATCGTATATTTTTTATTACACTGATCAATTCAGTTCGTCAGTATCTTTATAAATATACTAAGACATTTATAATGAAAAGTAATTAGCTTAAAAGATATTAAGATTAATATTGGCTGAAAAATAAAAAAATTAATGCTAGTGCTAGCGTCTGAAGTTAGCATTTAAAAACATAACCTCCTAAATCATACAAATATCTTCTAAACCAATAGTAACGTGATTAATATAATATTTATAATAATCTTATTAATATCAAATTACGCACCCCATAAAATCATTCAAATTTCGTTGAAATATTTTTTAAGTATTATTGGCAGTTTTTATGATATTTGACTAGATCGATTTCGATGGGTCACCTTTGACGAACGCGCGCCGGTTTATTAGCATCACGATGATTATATGAGCTTCTATATAATACTTGCAATGTTTTCCTTTGCGAATGAAATACCAGCTTCGACGGGGTTCGGGCTCGATACCGGCAAACATAAAGGGTCTTTGCATTGAACTCTGGTAATGAAGTATACTTTCATGTATACCGCCCTTTTACTCCTCGTTTCCCCTAATTGCGGATTTTTCTTCTTCAAAAGACTTCGAAATCTCGGCGTTTCATAGAAATAAAAATCCCAGCTTAGTGACTTCTTCGCAGAGTCGTTCGGTTTATAATTGACGCGTCGTATAGAATAAGGGCGAATACGTCCTACGCGCCCTTCGCTCCGTAAATCGTTTTGCCTTTTGCTAGAGTTGCTTCGGCTTCGTTAAAAATATCGGCAATAATAATTAGCATGACGACGATGGAATACATTGATTTAATATCGAGAAATGGTTTAAGCTATGTCAGCTTAATACGTTATTAACGTTATTAATTAATTATCATAATACGTTAATTTGATATTGAAAACTGTTTTAAGCTGCCTCCGAGGATTGCAACAATTTCTCGGACCCAAAAATTATTATTATAAATCGAGAGTGTCAGTGAAATGTAAAATTTATTTAGTGACTTCTTCAAAATACTTTCATAGTTTTGTGGTCTCCCCTTCGACCGTCTGTCGTTAATAAAAGTTTACTCTGAGACGCGACCTGAAGAAGTGACGACTCGGTCGCCGAAGTTCGCCGCGTTAACTTTTTGAATTTACTATCGCTAAGGACCCGATAATGGAATAAAATTCTGTGTGCACAAAGCTGGGACTTCGGAAACTATTTCAATTCGAAGACGATCCACCGCCACCCCTTCGATTTCTGTCGCCTTCAACTTTCCCCGCTCCCGGTACACTTCCACGCCCCCCGCCGGTAACCGGGCACCAATAAATTATCTTTTGTCTAAGGATTACTAATTCCCCGATAGCACGGGCTCGCGGATGTTCGTTCGCCGCAGAATCAGAAGTATCTTAAGTAGGTGATAGCTTTTGTTAGCAGCGGTTCGCGAGCGAACATTTATCACGAGGAACGGCGCGACGCGGCGATTAGTTCGCGACGCGATTAAAACAAAAATTACGCGTTTGTCGAGTTTTTCGGAGTGATTCACTATAATAAGAAAAAACGTGGAATAAATAAATATCTCCCGCGACATTTGGCGAATTTATTTTCCGATTTTATTCTTTTAAAATATTTTTAGTACTATACGAAATAAAAGTTGAGTGAATTAACTGCAGAATATCTGAACCAATTATTAATATTCTTTCTTGATGGCATTATTAAATGAAACTAACACAATAGCACAATTAGGAAAAAATGTCAAGAATCTATCGGGCAACGCTTTATTAAATATTACGTGCTTTAAACGTGCAAAAATCCAGTAGACCGATCCCGTCCGCCAATTATTGCTGCAACGTCAAATTCGATACCCGTAGAACGAGTAGACAATTTCATCGTTCTAATTGGCGACGAATTAATTTATATCGGCGCGACAGAATGAAAATCGGTGTCCGCCGTAGTAAGAGTTCGAATTTTATATCGGACCCGATTATTAAATCGGACCTCTCATAACGGCCGATAATGAACAATCGAAATTGAATAATGGATTTATTGCGTATCACGCGAAAGGTCCATAAATTTTTCAGCCTAATTTAAATCGCGGCCGGCGGTGGTGCGCGGGGGGAGGGATCCCGTAGGCGTTGCCGGGCTTGAAATATTTAAGTGAAATTACGGTCGGCGCCGCATTACCATAAATATTGTTTACAGAATTAGGTATGCATAACACGTAAAGGATTAGGTTTCCCGAAGCTCCTGTATGCAAATCACCGGGCTCGCCGGCCGATCCGCAAAATTCTCGTCGAACACGCAAAGCTTTCGGCGGGCCGGGGGGTGCGCGAACGATCTAAATCACACTGTCTGCCAATACGAAGCCACTCCCCCCTCCCCCTACCCCCGGTACCTTTGTCCCGTCAAAGGGTATCAACACGGTAGAAGTTGGCCACGGCGGTGGCGCCGGTACAGATTTTATGGAAATAGGTGTACGAATCGAGTTCCCGTCTATCCCGAATCTCTCTTTGTTCCCCTTTTGGAAAATGGGCCGCAAGAATTTTACACGCGGGTCCCACCCCTTTCCTCCCCCCTCCCCCCGTCCCCGCGGCTCTCACGTATTCCCGGAAAGTTCGCGCGCCCGCGAAAGTTATCGGGGTCGATTCGGGGCTATTGCCCAACCGTCCCGTTCTTCCATACTTTCTGGATCCGGCTGGAAATTAATAGCCCCTTCCAATCGGTAAATTGCGATAGAACGGCCGAAACAAACTTCTTCTGTGTTGCAAAACGGGCACGTCGCCGTACCGAGACGCGTATGCTTGCTTCTCTTAACCGGTGGCGATAATAAATTCCCGTCGTCCGGGAAATGCGATTCCGCGGAGCCGCGAGATACGATTTTTCTAAGCGAAACTTGTTAAACAGATTTCGAGTCTGGCTTTGACGATGTAAGACAATGCGACGTTGCTTGAAGTATAGTCTTCTTCTTGGAAATGTATCGATGATATAATCCTGTATTGTTCCTTTGTAATTTTTACAAGATATCGAATGTTTTAATGGATTGTTTGTATTCTTCGGAGAGAGAAAATAGTTTTAATTTCTAGTCTGTTATAATTTATATTGATAACCGAAGACTAATAATACACGAATGAGAGAAAGAGACATTATATTCATGAATTTGTATCACTAAAAGTAGAGAAGAAATTACTGAACTCGATTATAAGATATTAGAAAAATATGAATGATCATGTTATTGTTCAGTGAACATAACCTTACACCACCAACTACCGTGAAACAATTTCTCTCGCCGTTTTCTATCGTATAAAAATGTTCTAACCTATAAAAATAGGCTGGTGAAAGAAAGTGAAGACAATTACGTAACTATGAAAAAGTTCGAATTTGAAACTAACATCTGTTACGGCTCGAACCGACTACAATTGCAATTAATTATCTAGGTTGGAGTACCCGACACAATTCCCGTCCATTCTTCGTAAAACTTTCATAAAGTTAATGGGCCATGTAACCATTAGCTTTGAGTTTGCCATTCGCGCGCGTGTTCGATCGAGCACTGATTAAAAGAAGGTGTAACAACCGGGGGAGGACGAGTCGATTGAAATGGGAAACAGTAATTATGCTCTGTGATCAAGATCAATAACAGTTGGCGAGTCGTTTTCAACGGTTTCAACTTCGGGAATGGTTCGAGCTTCGATTGACCGTCCACCCCCTTTGACGCCCCCGTAAAGTATGGAACGAAGAAAAGCTTGAAAGGACATAGCACTTGTTCGCAAATTTAAGCACATTAACTGTAAATAAAATAAATATTATTATAAATAAATATTCAGATGCAATAAATATTCAGATGCAATATATATTCATCGCGGGGTGTTACAAACTGTATTAACTCCGTGGAAGCATTTGACAAATATTTTATTCCGTGCGGTTCGAACAATATTGGATAGCAAGTGGTATATTTATTTCCACCATTTTTCAAACGGTTTTACTAAAACCCTTCAACTCGATGAGCAACACTCGTTTACACGAAGATTGATATTTCCATCATCTTGTTTACGAAATCATTTTACAAGCAGTTTCATATTTTTTTTTAGGGAAATAGGATACGTCTATTATTTTAACCATTTTTATACAATTTTTGTTAAGTGGATTTTTTTAAAGAATTTCATCACTGTATATCTGGATACAAATTAAAAATCGACTGTATTAATTGCAAGGTACAAGAGCTATTTATTTCTTTCTGAAATAGATTCTGTGTATAGAAAATATTACAATGCTATGCAATGATTCTGTAAATGTCTATTTATTCTATGTTTCATCTTCTTGTTATAAACGTATGCCTGCTCTGATTATGATAACTAGAATATCATCGTTTTATTTTTTAAAGTTGAAAATATATTGCAGTGAGAATAGAAAAATATATATTATGATTATGTAAAAATTGAATATAATATATTTGTAATATATCCCAATTAAACTAGTATATAAGATATTCAAATTGTTTCAAATTAATTTTTTAATGGCATCATTCTATTTCTCAAATAAAACAGGAAATATACTATAATAAAAATAGAAAAAGAACATACAATATAAATATTGTACAATCTAAAAAATTGCATACAACATACTTGTAACATGTTTCTCCGAAACAATTTGATAAAACATTCTTCTCGACTTTTTTCCAAATTTCGCGACATTAAAAACGCGGAAATAGAAACGTAAAAAAGAAAGAAAACACGTGAAAACATTGAAACGCACTGTGTTCTGCCATTGCATTCCCAATGGTCCCTGATGCCGGGGAGTTTCGCGCGTTTCGCTGTCGTTAATTCATCTTCATTCCGTTTCCAGTGGATTAGCCGCGCGCGGCACAATCAGACAAGTTGTCGGAGTAATCAGTGCGCCGTATAAGGGAAACAGCGACGGCGGCGGCGCCGATCCCCGGCGATCACCGGCAACGTGACTCGACGGTTAATTTAATCATCTTTAAATTTCTTTCGTGTGCCGGTCCGCGCGCGTCTTGCTCTCGCGTAAAATCTCCCGATTACACGATAATAGACGAACCGGGGGGCGAACTATGGCGGCGTAATGGCTCAGCCGATAACGAAGTGGTGACAGTTGATTAGTATAATTAGATCGCACCTGTGGTTACGCGAGTATTGTGTGCGTAAACTATGACCGCGCGACCCTACGATTATGTGACATATAATACACCATCAACGAGGTCGCATAATACATGCGACTACACACAACTCGAATAAGTGTGCGCTGTAATTATGCGGCCGCGCGGTGATTGTGTGATTAATAGTTTCCTCCTCGCTCATAATTTCGGCTGCTATTTTTTTTTTTCGCCGATACCAAACAACGAACTGTTCTTTATTAGTTATTAACCGGGTAACAATGACGTTTTTCGTTCATGAAGTCGCCACTCTATTTTTTTGTTGCCGCAATACCCGGCATTAATTTGCCTGGTTGTGCGCGCCGTGCCGCGCGCAGTGTGTTATTAAGAACAAAATTGCCATGTAGGAAACAGGATTTACATAATTCATTGCTTTGTAATCTTTCGCGAGTCCGCGCGTGATTTATGATTATTAAAATCGGAGCTTTAGAGACAGTGCATTTATTGAGAATGAAAAGTTTGATACCGGATGAATAATATTCCGGGTGATTTATGCGGGGCGGAACAATTTCCAGATTTTTTATTGCAGTTATTTCGTAAGAATGAAAAATACCGACGTGGTACTCGCAATTCGTTAATATTAATCACGGGAGATGGAAACTCGTATTTGCTGTCACTATCTTGTAATTGATCAAGACAATTTTTATTTTACATGAAAATCCGTAATATCATACAATACTGTATTTTACTTAAACTAGTTTAATATTTACTTATACCATATGACACCTCATTGAAACATTGTTATTAAAAAAAATCACATTTCATGTTCTCTTTTCGACTTTTCCGTTTTGTAATTATAAATTATAATTTTAAGATAAACGCTGCTGATATTTATTTAAAAATGTCTAAAGCGTATTCAGTATCTTTTTAAACGTCGAAAATTGTTAAGGTCTAATGCATAATATTTTTACGCAAAGCGCACGGTAAAGATTGAACAGCTATTTTTACATGTTGATAGAGTTTATTTTTAAGTCATGATCTCGGTAACGAGCGCATCGTTCTTTTCAATGAAAATCTTCTATGAGGAAGGGGATTCAGCTACCCCATGTTCGATGCATGTCATCAGAGGGTTGCACCGCCCTCTGTGTAGCCTGGCAGGACTTACGCAGCTCTGAGCCCAGATTTAAGATCCGTACAGACGTTGCGTGATACGGGAATTCGCAATATTATTCGCTATACCCGGTGTTCCGATCGAACACTTCAATATTTTCCAGACGACGTGAATAATGCGAACAGTGCTTTTTTATCACGTAGCGTTTACTTGTTTTTAGCCTAAAGTTGGAAACATTTAAATAGTCCTTAACCAAAGCTATATAATAGCTTTGATAATATAGCATTGATAACATAACCTTAATGTAACCAAAGCTGTAATATAGCTTTGACAATATAGCTTTGATGACAAAACTTTGACATAATCAAAGCTATAGTATTGCTTTGACGATATAGCTTTGATAACATAACTTTGACGTAACCAAAGCTATAGTATAGTTTTGACAATATAGCTTTGATGACATAACCTTGTCATAACCAAAGTTATAGTATTGCTTTGCCAATATAGCTTTGATAACATAACCTTTTTTTTATAGCTTTGATAACATAACCTTGATATAACCAAAGCTATAGTATATACCAGAAGTGTATAGTATGTAGCAGAAAAATAGTTACACGCTTAACAAAAAGCTACCGACAACATAAAGCAAATATTTAAAAATAATAGTGATTCTGTACCTTCTAAAAGCATTTCCTTGACAGCAATAACTGCATACTATACTATACAATTTGCATGGTATTTCGAATGTTACTAAAAGCTAGGGGCTACTAACAACACGCGAGCTACGAGTTGCGGTCTGTAAGCGGCGAGCTGCAACTTCCACCGAACAAATTACAAACAATTAAATCCAATTATTCTAATGCCACTTTATCGTCGAAACTTACGGCTCGATTGTTTTCTTGCGAATTCACGATTCACTCTTCGCCGAGATCCCGCGTTATTTGCATTTCTACAACGTTTCTTTGCGGCACGGGGCCGAGCTTAATATTATCTCGATTTCTATTTTCCACGCGAATCCTTATGCAAATTCGTGTTTTCAAAGGCAGCGCGGCGAGACCGAGAGTTAGACGAAAGCTTGTTATACCGCGATGCATGCTGCACCGAAACGAAAGAGAATAAATACCATGCTCGTGACGAATATTATTGAAATAAAACAATCATTCGATTTTCATTCCTTTAGACTATAACCTTGATATAATTCCGTTTAATGTACAATGTTTTCGAACGCGTCGATCGGAGACGCATTTCCGATTCGTTTCGCGGCACGATTCATCGATTAGCGACGTTTTCGTGATCGTATCGAGAGAGAAGCAGCACAATTTAATTGTCTCTGACAGATGATTCAGAGGTCCGTGTTTGCATCGTTGCCTTCGGCAGCTGAACGCTGTTCATAGTTCGCGGAAGATTTCTCTCGCTGAGAAACTAAACTTGCTATTGCCGGGTGGTAGACATTGGACCTGAACATGTCGCACTAATTCGTGCCGTACCGAACTTGTATATTGCATGACTTCGTATAACAATATTAGAGGAAGCTTCTTTGGCAAGAATTTTAATCAACCGGATATATTAAATATGTTGACGAGTAGTCGTCTCGATGAAAAATTCAGCGATCCTTCCGCGGAGGATCAAGGAACAGCGTTAGGCGTCATGTATTGTTAACTATTCGCCGTAGTTTGACGAATCATGGGATGAAGATTTATGATAATAATATATAAAGTGTAAAAGTCATTCTTTTCGATTGAGTCGGAATAAATTGACAATATTTTGTTGTAAATATTTAAAAACATTGAAGTAAGTGTAGGCAGGCAATAAACATTAATTGTTTCTTTTATTATAAGACATTAGTAAAGTTAATCATTGTAATTACGAAGAAAATGATACGGTAAGGGGTGCATTAATTTGCCAATTAATTCCCCAATTAATTTCCCAATAAAAGGGCAAAGAACTTATCGTAGAAAAATACAGTGACATTAACAATTCTAGATTTGTATTCTAAGGTTTGCAAGTGCGAGAAAAGGAGCGTTGTGTGATGTACATGACAAAGAGAGAGACAGAGATCTATAAGATAGATTGTACGTTAAAAGCAGCGAGTGAAACCAAAGAGAAAATTTGTTAGTACTGCATATTTGTTATTTACTCGAGAGAACATCGTTTTGCCTTTACTTATTATTTACACAGCTACGAGGCACGAAATTCAACGGAGCTGTTACACCGTTACAACACGGAACGACTTCGTGCTTTAAACATTTACAGAGTCTCTTCATGTTACTAGACGACGTAGATCGATACTTTTGCCGGCCAATATACCATAGACGGGCCACGGCACAACACAAATCTAACCCGGGTATAGTTTTATCGGGAACGTCTATTGGGCTTTCTATGCGATTTATGTTTTTGGCGTAGAACATAAATGTCTAAATACTCCGCGTGCGTGTATATGTGTGTATGTGTGTGTGTGTGTGTGTCCCCGTGGCCAAAGGTCGCCGATGAAATATGAATACGGTAAAAAGCACGGTGAATTACGCGACGTCACCGTGGAGAAATTTAAACGATCTTCATTCTCGGGGCGATGGTTCTTCTATGAATTTTATACTATCCTTCAGTTAGGGAAGTACGAACGCAGAAGTTGATGTACCAGAAAGGTAGCAGACCTCCGCGTAATCGTGATACACAAACTCTTGAGCGATCAACCATGACAGATAACCCCATTTCATCCAAGCAGCAAGTATCTCCCTTGCTCCATCGTCACTTTGATCTCGCTAACGAGGAACTGACACGAACGACCCCCGGTGTACTCTTATTTTCAAAGCCGCGCGCGCGCGCGCGCGCGCCCGTGCACTCACGACTCTCGCGAAACCGGCACCGTGAAGAATTCAAAATTCTACCGGACAGGTATATAAAGTGTTCTCGCTTGTGTTCCGTTGCGATATCACTATTGCAAGCGGTCCGTCTGCTCCTTTGTTAGTTAACCATTGAATCCCGAAAGAAAACCGTCCGCGGGAATCCTATTTCGAACAGTGATCACGTTTATGTCGGGAATAGGGAACGAAGGTATAACATTTATTTTTTAATTGATGAATAAATAATGTTATTGGTATTGCATGTCCAAAAATAGAAGATTTATTTGTCTAGTTTTATAAATAAATTGTTTTGAATATATATTTGCTTTATTAAGTTTTATTAGGATTTTAATTAGAAGATTTAGGTTCTTATATTTTTAAACACATTGCTTTAAATTTATGGTGTTTCTGTGGTGTTTGAAACGTTACTATTTATTACTATATTATACTGTATTTATTATATATAGTTGAAAATTATAAAATTTTAACCAGAGAATACTAAAAAGAAATTGGACAACAATAATTAAAAATTTGAATTAACATTAAAGGATTTGAAAAATCATTCTTCTTTTTATATTACGTGTCATTTACGCAAATAGAGGTTAGGAATGTGAACGTGCTTCTATCGTTTTTCAAGCAACGAATTTATTAAATATAAAATACTTCTATTCTGCATCCCTTAGTCGAAGGTTCGATAGGATTGAATCCTGCAAACATTCAATTAAAAATCAATTGTTATGGAAACAACCACCAAGACATTATTACGGCAAAATCTGCCCGCAATAATATTAACTCGTACACTCCGGGCGGATAGTAACAACCCGTAAAACAGTTCTAGACCACCCCGAGTTTACGAGCAAGTTCATTCTCTGAAATGTTGATACAATTTCGTAACCAGCAGGCAGCAAAATTTATAATCAAGTCAATTTGCGAGTACCGTTTGGCTAAATTAATTTCCAGCCCAAGGAAACCTCGGCAATATTTTGCGCATTTGTTCGCACATTTTGATCGTTTAATACGAACAATTTGTGAAACACTCTGATACATTCGAATGATTAATAATAAGATATTCATCGAGTCGTGTTACATCACTTAAAATTACTTGACAGGTTGGGCCGCCATTAAATATGGCATGCGAGATCCATTTTGATAACCCAGTGGACTGTCAATCATCTGTCGTTTAAAATCGGACCGAGTCGAGCTTCCAGTTTTTAAGTTCGAACGTTGAATAATCACGTTCTATTACGCATTATTATTTTAACGAAATTGAATTAGTAATTGTTATGTGTATGGGTATAAATTAAAAATAATAATAGATGAGTAGAGAAAAATGTATATAATAATTATTCATTTTATTAAATTCATAAATTATATTTACATTCATATTATTAAATGTATACATAAAATTAATATGTATACGTATATATATATAATTATTTTAATTTTTAATGTATATGACTATTATTCAAATGAACATCTTCATTTTGCATTACTATTTTAATTTCTCCGGTCAACTATACTTCCTTCGAGCAATAACACAGTATTATAGTATCAATTTGTTGTTACTAAAAATAATGTTATTCCCAGATTCGCTGACATACTACTCACGAATAATTTATTCTTGCTGAAAAGTAATCCCGATCCGAAAGGTAAACAGGAAAACGTGCTAAGAACGTGTTCGCGAATACATCAGAAAATGCTTGCGATTAAAGCGCGGAGAACGGTAAATCAATGGGGGGGGGGGGGGGGGGGTGGGGGGGAGGCTCGTAAACGTTGACAGAAACGCAATTTTCCAGAAACACGGAAAGCCGGAACTCAAAACACGTACAACGGCGCGTCGATACCGTCACGAATTCCGATCGGTCCCGATTAACCGTAAAAAAAAAAAAAAAAGAAAGAATCTTTTCTATATGCAGTTTTTCATTTCAACGAACGAACGCGCCGCTCCGTAGAGCATAATTCACCGGATAAGGATATAATCCGTGGAACCTTGGCGGAGTACAGGACTGTACGATATCAAGAAGGAGCCGGAAAGTTCCGTAAAATATCCCCTAGATTTTCGGCCGGTGACTCTATTCACCGGCCGACAATGTACGGCCCTTTAATAAATTAGCTATAAGCCGGCACCCTCGCGCCCGTTTTTTCTTATTTATTACGTAATTATTCGCGACTTCTGCCGGGCAGCCCCCGCCCGGGGAGTCCACAATAAAACGAGGGAGAATCCGGCGGTGCCCGGTGGAAAATGGCGCCCAAGGCCTCTATGAAACACCCACGGGGAAAAGCGTGAACTGTCGAACGATTTTCTTCGACCCCCTCCCTCCTCCCACCCCCCGGGATTAGAGAGACCAGGGCGAAGGAACCGTCGTCGACTTGTCAACAATATAAAACTTTACCGCTTTCATTATGACCGATCATGTACAGACAATGCCGGACGTTTAACGTTGTTTATAACGCCTGTAAAACAGCGTGCAATCGTACCGTCGGATTGCGACGAGGCGTTGTCAAACGTTGTAAAATTAAATGTCCGCTGTATACAGTGGTAATAAAATTCTGGATCTCTGTGCTAATTTTTGTAATCTATTTTATCATTACAGAAATCTTTTTCTTGAAGATTCTTTAAAAATGATGAAATATACGGTATTTTTCTATTAAAATGTTATCCCATCTCCTAGCGCACTTTTATATTATTTTAGTCAAACTAATAATATTTAAAATATCTTTTGCTGTCGTATTTAGTAGATAAACTATTATATAAAATATAGGTTGGATAAAATTATTATAATTATATACTTTATACTAAAATAAGGTATACTATATAAATGTATTATATGCTATATAATTATATATATGAAGAGCATACAATGAAGCAAATAGTTATTGCTACACCCCGTTATTTAAACCAGTGTTTCTCTAACTTATATCGACCGATTCAACCAGATAAGTATAATAATTTCTTTGTAACAATCGTCAAAAAATTAACTTGTATACCTAATGATTGGTCCGAGGTTCGCCGAGGTATTCCGAAGCTGGACATTTTTGAATGGGACTAGCGAGACCGTGACGGCCTTAACGCGTGCCGAACTTAATTATTCTTAAAAGCGGACGAAGTCGGGTCGGCCGCGTTATAAATTCAGTTTAGTTCAACATTCTCAGCGGGCCGCTTGAATAATTTCGTTTCATTACTTAAGTGTAAGACTCCGGGAGCCGTGTGTCCCTGTCTGTAGCCGCATATCCGTGCGAAACGGTTTTCGGCGATGGCGGAGCGTCGGGAGGGGGGATAGGGGGGACGGCAAATGATCGTGCAACCGACAATAACCGTGACCAGGCTGGTGCAACTGTTTATGCACGGCCGACATTTTATTGGACAGAGCGTCCTCGTCAGCGCCATATTAGATTCCAAAGTGTACCGCAGCGCCCGAAATTCCCGCGCGCAACGTGCGAGAGCGCGCGGGCAAAGTGTTGGCAAGTTATTGCGATTGGCGGTGAAGACAACTGCCGGCCCCCGAAGATCACACTCGGATTCAGGATCAAGATCGCCTTGGTATTTCGTTTCGCCTGTATCCGAACGGCTCGTCGAGCTTCCGTTGGCATCATTGGCTTTCCTCTTAGTCCTGGTCGTGTGTCCAGAACACGCTTTCCAAAATATACAAGATCCACCGGCGCCGAGGCGAGCTCTGCTCGCATTGATATTCACGCTTTCGCTGGAAAGTTTCCGTAAACATCGTAGAATGTAAATACGCAATCACGGGGCTGGCTTGCGCCCTTTCGGAGATGCACGATGTAGAACAGAGCTTGCAACGACTTGGAACGACTTGCAACGACTTGGAACGACTTGGAACGACTTGGAACGACTTGGAACGACTTGCAACGACTTGGAACGACTTGAGACAGTACGTAAACAATAATACTCTTCGTTTCTCACAATAACGAAAATGCGATTTATGCCGCTGTGATTCTGACCTACTTAAATGTAGACATTCTTGTTCGCGGTTGAGCATTCTACGTCAGGACTCGATTTGGAACGCAACGTTATGTTGCACGGAACTTCTGCCGTCGCGGCGTCTCGCTCCTGAGTTGCTTCAATCGACTCGCGGCACCTTAGGCACGTGCTGCAACAATTATTTGTGGCACATTAGAGTGGCGCTTGTCTTAATAGATTTCTGGATCACTCATGTGGTGAGTATAGTTAATGCGTTTTTATTTCTACCAGGGGTGTCCTTTGTAGACGAATTAAGGATACAAATATAGGAATAAATATAGGAAATAAATTTTTAAAATAGCTTTTTATCTAATCGTCAAAATTATAGCAAAATTTTCGAAAATGTTATTTACGTCTCTATGATCCTAAATTACTGATTGGTACAAAAATATATTTTTGCTTGACTATGGAGGTTGGCTATGTATATAGCGTACAAAATTATTGATTAGTACAGTTAAACAATTAAAAATATTACAGCGAAAATATTTGAGTTTATTATATATATTAAGGTTATATTATATATATAATATATTTTATATTTATTATACATTATATTATATATTATATATATTAAGGTTATATTATATAATATTGAGGTTATGTCAATATATAGTTACGAAGTGTAGTTTTTATCAAAAGCAGAGAATATTCATATATTCGAATGAAAGACTGACTTTATTCACACATCAAAAAGATTGTCGTGTCTAAATATGTTTGAACAATTACTGCAATGGTGTATATACAATTGCATGTGTAAAATTACAAGATAAAATGAGCGTTGGATTAATTTTTTGAACATTATACATTTCAGGAAAACAAAGAAACCATGTGATTCTCTATGAACGTAATGCGTTCATAAATCACGACGCTTTACGTATATTTATAACTACTTTTCTTCCGGAAAAATTGTCAAGCCAATATTTCTGCGATACTGTGCCGCAGCATCATAAATCACGTGTTTTACATTATATGAGATACTGCGATTTTCGGACATCTGATTAGGATTTGTGTTTCGCGTTTCGGAAAGTAATATTTCTTTAATAATACGAAGCTGAGGGGTTGTCAAGATAGTAGTTAACAAATATGTTATCGCATAAATGAGGGGACAATTTTGAGATCTACGCTATCGATTGCATAATAGTAATTTGAAGAATCTTGTGTAATTGTGACATGTCGTGTTACTTGTATGTATTAATTGTTTAAAGTTGTGTATAGTTGTGAGAACTGTGTGTGGGTTAAACTCAAATAATATCGCTAGCATATGTAAAAATTAGTTAAAATAACCAACATATACAGAGAAGTATCACAAAATCTTATAAAATATATAAATTGTATAAATCGTCCTAAGTGATTCAACAATTATCCTAATTACAATATAGCCAGTATAGCACCCGTTCCGACAACAGTCGATGATCCAGTCATTAAAAGACTTCTTGGTGTCTACAACGCGCATCCTTGACGATGCGCGACACCGTCAGCGAGCGTGTTAATTAATTTCGGCGCCGTGGAAAATGTCGAACGGACAAATACATAAATATTTACGTCCTGAGGGCGAGCATATGAGAAAGGAGTCGAGTGGCTGGAAAGTGTCGAGAGGGTGGAAGAAAAGTAAGTTCCCCGACGCTGCGACGCATAAGTGAAATTACGTCGGTTTAATTGCATCGCCCTAGCCAGCCAAGTGACTTCGAGGGTCTAACCGACTGCAATCAGTAATCACCCTTCCCGCCGATCCCTTTTTTTTCCCCCCATTGAATCCGTCATGAGGCGGACCCATAGGATTCCCCTTATGAGAAAAGAACCGAATAACAGACTCCCGGGCAGCTCCGTTCGGAAAACGGACCAAGATAAATGACCCCTTTTTTCCGACCCCCGTGAGAATTCTGCACAACGATTGATTTATAACTGGCGTTGCTCACCGAATTTGACGAATATTTTCGTCGAACATTAATTATCGGTGCCGTTGATGTTTTATTTATTTCTAGTTGGAGAGAATCTAGGTTGTACCTAAGTTACAAATTATAGTATTTTCTGACTGGAGGTATATTTTAGGTTTACGGATATGTTTTAGTATCTTCACGCATCTTCGCTAATAATTAATGTTTCTAAAGGAGCACCGTGTTTATCTTTAATTTACAATTTGTTCGTTGCTATTCATATTGTCTATTTATATGTTTTATTATTATTTACATTTAGAAAATTATTTAATAATATTAGAGCTCAATATACAATTTTAATTTCTGCTTCCATTTTACATATTTTCTTCATCTTAAAAGGTATTTAATATTAAAAAATTGTATAACAATAATGGAGCTTACAGTAGTAAAATCTGACACTTTTGTCTCAGCAATAGGTAGCAAATTATTGGTTGCCACGGCAACCGATTCGCAGGCTACCGTTCGAGGGAAAGAGCCGATTTATAGGCTGCCGGTCGGCAAGGTGTTAATAATTACCGCGGTTCGCATCGTCGCTCGCTCGCAGGGACACACGCATGATAGATAGAGTCATCGGGCGGTCCCTTTCGATTCTATCTCGACGATGAAAGTAGGTCTTGAGAATATCCGCGTAAGCTCATTAAATAAATCGCTTTGGACCGCTATCGAGCCGCAGCCACAATCCACGAAGGGAAACCGTGGAATCGGTCGAAGGACGCGTTAACGAGTATCATGACTAGGCGAACGGTTCGGTCCTCCTCCTCCTCCTCCTCCTCTCTCGCACACCCTCTCCCACTCTCTCTCTCTCTCTCTCCCTATTTTTCTCTCTTTGCCCGTGCCTCGGTCCTCGAGGATTCGAGTGGCACACCGCCGTTGCCCGGCAGATATCATCGTAATTTATACGACAGACGTTTGTTTCGGGACGGCTGGCCGACGATAGGCGAGCTTAGATGTGCGGCTTGATTATTCCCCAACCATTCCTCCATCATCAGCATAAAATGAGCCACCGGGACCGATTTATTCGCTCGCTCGCTCGCTCTCCTGTTACCGAACGCTTCGCATGCGTACCAGGGATTCCTGGGAATCGAACGTCGGCGGATCGTTCTTATGCCGTCGCTTCCCCCTCCAAGGCGATCGAGTGTTTGGTCCTTTTTAGGGAGCTGTACGGCTCTGGCGCATAATGTTTTGGGTACTTTGATATTTCATTCGATAGTGTTCTATATAGTAAGAAATTCATCTGAAAGAAAATAAAAATGTTGTATGTGTATAGAATTTAATGTGAAATATGGGTTTCTTTATTTTTGTGGATTTTAATGACAATGTATAATTTGGTACTTTATGAGTTTTTTGAAAATGTAAATGTGATTTAGGAGTTTTGTAGAGTTAAGAGTGAGTTACTCAAGGAGTGATAATTATAAAGTAATTCGATTACATTACGATTCAATTCAATTATAATTCAATCACATAATTCAATCACATTGTAATCCAATGACATTATAATTCAATCACATTGTAATTCAATCACATTATAATTCAATCACATTGTAATTCGTAAATGCCATTAGACTACAATTACAAAGTATCAAGTAATTATATTACATTGATTACGATATACAATGTAAATGTATTATATTAGTTCTTATTTTATGATTGTAATTATAATCTAATAATAAAATTGTCATTATATAATTACTCCTTATAAGACGAGAAGAAAATTGGTGAAAATACAGTAAATGTGTTTACGAAAGAAAAACATAAGAACTGTATTTCAATTACACTGAAAATTAAATTAATTAGCAATTGAATTAACAGAGAGGTTCGAATTGTGTAATTCAATTTGGAGGTAATTAAATTACTACTTAATTTAAATACAGTGCAATGAAATTGTGAAATCAAATTATAATGTAATTGGATTAGCACCACCCTGTGCAACACACAAGACTTTTATGTACTACTCTTTTAAAGATCTCAATAAACAAATATATTCCCAATTTTATCACTAACAGAAAATAAACCAAAACGAAAAATGAAGATACATCGCAATTTTGAAAATGTTTTATTCTATAAAATTCGATCAGATCATAAATTCTTCAAAATACAACAAATTCGTCGTTTAATTTTCAATAACCCTTACAGCAGACTATCATTAATCACTTCGAAAATGCATCAATTCGATCGATTCATTTGACACACCTTTTTTAATGAATTGGAAAGCGAAAGTACAATTTACAATTCACTTTAACAAGCATATACATACTTGAACGTCGAAATAATTCTAGAAATGTAAACGAAATCATTATCAACGCAATAGAGAGTAGCCCCAAGTGTTACATATTCGAAGGGAACATTATTATCAAAATAATGAGACGTCAAGGGAAATGTAATTTGTTGCAACAGAAAAAAGATGTGCTGATGGTACCGGGCGAATGATAAATCCCATCGTATTTTGGTGGAGGAACGAGTGTGCGTGAAGTCATTTCGTGTCATGCATTTAAATTGGAAAAAGAGCACCGCGATAAGTAGAATCGGTGTGTAACAGACAGGCCAAGTTCGTTATTAAATGTGGTTTACAGCGGCGCGGAACCAGTCACGAAGTATCTGAGGCGGTCGGGTTATACATTCCGTGGGAGAAAAGGGGTAGGAGAAGAATCACGAACGGAGGCGTGAAGAATCAAATAAATTGCATCATCGCCTTATTAATCGGTGTATTCGGCAAAGGTACCCGAAGTTTTACGACCCGTAAGAATTCTTCGCGTAATAAATTTATGAGCGATACGTTCGTTACGTTAATTAGTTAATTTTAAGTGTCTTCTTTTTCTTCGTAAATTATTTTTTCATTTTATGGATGTTAATTATTTTTATGTTCATGTTATAGAATTGCGTGCAAAAATTACATCTAAATGAAAGCAGCCTTTCGTATTTGGTATATATAATATGATGTAAAATATAATATATGATATAATATAAAATATAATATAATACAGAATTTAATATAAAATGTAATATATTATATAATAGAGAATTTAATAGAAAATATAATAGAAAATATAATATACAATATAATATATAATATAATATACAATATAATACAAAATATAACATACAATATAATACAAAATATAACATACAATATAATACAAAATATAACATAATATATAAGAACTATCAAGTATACTTTTGGACAATCATTGCACAAACTAACAAGCAGAAATCCGATAATTAATTTTCTTGGAAACCTTGTATAATTTCCTACTGAAATACGTGTGTTAATGCGAACTCAGCGGGTTGTATTAAATAATCGCACAGCGGAGTATTGAAAAGCAAAACTTAAATTTCGTTACCGAGTTTGTGAAGACTTACGAGTCCGTATAACATCAATAATAGTTGTAATTAACGGCATTGTACCACCTGCTACAATGCTAGCTATAACTAATAAAGTTACAACTGCGCTGAGTGTCGTATACCGAAACAATCGACCATATTACAGTGCTGTACATTGAACTCGACAATGCTGAATGGAATACCACAAAAGGCGAGATTAAAAGTGCAAGATCAGTGCAATTCATTGTTTTAGAATACAATTATTCAATTTCTTTAGGATTGTTATGATTTCTGCTAATTCTAAATGTTTCAATAATAAAAGGAGTATTACTTGCACAATTTTTAATGAAATGATTTATAAACTTTTATAAATTAATTTTATTGTTCAATTACGATTTGTTAGTAAAAATTGTATTGTGATATAAATAATATAGTACTCTATTTAAGAAAAGAAACCTATATCTATAAATACATTTCAAAAATAATAAATACATCACATATTATATTCTTTAAATCTAATAATTTATGTTTCCAAAAATTTGTTGCTCCATGCATATTTTCGAAGTTGCAGGAAGTGCACAAGCTGCCCGGACCAACAACCTATATAACGTATCGTTATCGATTATTTTCAATATTAAGTTGCCTCCTAAAATATTTAAGCTATGTTTGACATGCAGCACAGTTTATTCATTCACCAGTATTTCCTACATCGCGCTGTCAATATAATCAATAATTTATTCAAGAACTTCCGTGTATCACGAAAATGTACAGTTTCGTCAAAGGAGTTCGAAAGTTGACAAATTATGAAATATTCTCGCAAATCAACAACGAAACGCAACTGCATTTTAATTACTATTTTTATATTGTAATTACAACTTCTCCGAATTACATTTTAAATATGACTTTTTCGCAATATATTTTAATTACGACTTTTTTGTAATACATTTTAACTACGACTTTTTTTTTAAGAAAAATTTTTTTAGACATTTTTTTTGCTATAAGTGTAGAAAGATTTATAGTTTAGGGGTTCCACGTAATTGGGATAGGGCACGGATTAGTTTCGCGGATGGCAATTAGGGGGGGTGCTGTAATACGTTGAACATCGCCGCTAACGACTGTATCTCACTTTCCGAACGGTTCCTTGGTTACCGCGTTTCCGGCGCGGCGTTGTCGACAGCAACTGGAATGCGGCCCGGTCTCCGCGGAACGTTTCGAAATATGCTAGAAATGTACCGGGAATGATTTATGAAACAGTCGCTTGTTTCGGATCTGTTGTGCCTTGCAATAAAGTAGCAGAAGCGCTTGATTACTCTCCCCTTCCCCCCTTCCCCCGTCCTCTTCTTAGCTGCGACCACCTGCCCCGCGCGCACATTGTGCCCCAAGACCCGCCCAACATAGCCACTCCATTTCCGTAATATTCACAAATTCCTAGAATCTCCTTTCATATCGGTCGGACAATCTGGCCGGCTCTAAATGATGTTTATGAGTCGGTCACGAATATTGTTAGCGAAACTAACCTCTCTCTCTCTCTCTTCCCGCAACGAACTGTGCATAATGAAAACACGATGAAACGATTATCTTCGGAGCAGCGTTTTAGGAGAATATGAATCTCGTATTTTCATAGCATCCAGATTGCGTTCCATCGTCAGGTAATCGAGTCGCTATGCATAACCGGTTTCAATTGTTTATACAGCTCACGGATCCCACTGGCGGCGAAAAATAACTTCAACCGATCCCCGAGTTTTCATTTAAATATAGTTGGGACACTAAGTGGATACTCATTTCATTTTGCCAGCTTGTTTAGTATTTATAGGTGGAGCAGCAGTGAATATAGCAAAATTAAATTTTACAAAATGTAACATAAATATAAGTAGGATATGAATTACTTGAAATTACTTTTCTTTGGAAAATAGTACTTAAAAGTGAATATACAAGTTAAGATATTCGTAAATAAATGTTTATAACTTGAATGTAATTTAACCGTTAATTATATACTCTTCATGATCTCACGATTATTACAAGAAGAATAAAATGAATACAGTGTATATTATTACTTAAACTTATTACGCGAATTTTATAGAACTTTGAATTTAATATATCAATTGTTTTGTTAACATTTCAAAGGAAACTATGTTGCATGAAATATTATAGCTATAGAGACTGTTGAAATAAATATTAAAGGTTTTGAGAGCCTGGACAATGCTACTTGAATATAAATATATATGAAATTAAATACGAGAATAAATCCTTGGAGACACATGTTTTACAAACGAACTATTTGTTCATGGATAAATGGAGAACGGAGGTACGTAACACGCGAGAAGATGAACTTTCAAAAGCTGTCCAATCACGGCACGAAAATTGAATCGGAGTAGGACCCTGCAGGGGCGCCTAGTACGAGTTCGGATATGGCGACGTAGAAATAAGCAAAGCGTATTCCTGGCCCACTATCGCCGGGGCGACAGGAGTGGAACAAACGACTGTCGCATAAATTACGCCAGTATCTTGATACTCGTTGCCGCTATGGATCCTGCACGAAGGAAGGTTCCGGAGGTGCTCGAGGAGCTATCACGACTACAAGGAATTTTGCGGATAGAGGATTGCACGGTATTAACGAGACGCCGGGGTCTTTCCACGAAAATGTATCTCGAAATAGGGTCTCCCGGCCTTCTTTTCGGCCGGCGCTAATTGTCTATTAGGGTGGCAATCGAACCGAGCGTGTTGTAGATTCGAGATTGCCGGAAAGTGAAATACAGCGTTCTTGAATCGGTATATATTTTTCTTCGTTTGCCGGCCACGCCGCGATGGAACCAATATCGGGAGACTGGGACGAACGGGTCGCTGTTCGAAGATAACGATATCGTCGAATACTAAGTTACTAAGAGAAATTGTTGACGGATTAATTAAGTCGAATGGGATTTAAAATCTGGAGTGCTTAATTGCGGCGTGTGGATCTTTATGCATTTAAGATTATTTCTAGGTGATTAAAGATATTAAGAATGAAAATCAATTTTTACTCGACTCGTATTTGTTGCAGACGATAATTATTATTTTTATAAAGGTCCGTACTCAAGTGATTTGCAAGTTTCAGTTTCATCACATTAAGAAAACTTTTATTTTTATTTCTTATTTTTATATTGGTCAAATAAAGTTTTGTGATATTAATATTAATATCGTGAGTAAAAATTGACCGTGTTGTTTAGTTCTTAACAATTGATTTTTTTGTACGTTGCTAGTAATAATAAAACATTTTAGTATTTGCTTACTAATTTTCAGAGTTATTGTTCTTGAGAACAACCTTTAATAAAAATATTTCATGTTTTGTGACTTGTTCGATCGATATTAAAATAACTTAGCATATTTAAAACTTGCAATTAATTCCGATCCAAACTATTAAAACTTATAGAAATTTTATTTAAAGTCACGATGTTTTATAAATCAAACATTGATTATTTATTATCATACTACCATTAATATGGAAACACCGCCGAACAAAAATATTATAAAGCGAGAATAATACAGCACGTCGCAGTTATTTTATCTAATGCAGTATGTATAATTCATCCAATAAATAAAAGGACAATAGTTGCAAATTCCATAATAAATGTCACTGGAAACTACTACAAAAATAAATAACTGTAAAAACTTCCAGCGAAATTCCTCCTTCGATAATAACGGCTGTTAAACGTTCCATTATTAACGCGTTACCATTACTTACAGTATACGAAATAAATAGCTGTTCCGTTATTGAAACTCCGCCTCCGGGATAAGTTCGCCAAACAAATAAAATGCTGTCAGAGACATGGGTAAAAAAGTTTACGTTAGAGTGGATCGCGCTGGATCGTCTGCGCGCTGCGAATTCCACAATGATTTAATGCAGAATTTCGTGTATAACACTTTCCCATTCTCGATTCCGGCGAATGCGAAATAGCTCGAGTGGACGTGATAAACAATACTAACTTCTTGTCTGTAACAATCTACAATTTTGTATAAATAGCGAAAAGTTTGGCACCGATGGCGCTGCGGATATTCGGAGAAAGTTTTTGCAATAGATAAACTGCAGATTTTATGTATTTGTAACAACGAGTGAGGTTTAATTAATTATATCTTGGAATTGTAGACAAATTGTCTATTGATTTTATGGCACTGTTATAGTATTGTTACAGTTTTAGATATTATATTTATCATTACAACATGATTTGATAAATAAAGTAAATTGTATTTATAATATTGATTTCGAAGTATCGATTTTATAATATTAATTTTATAATATTGATTTTACAGTATTGTTTTTAATTATGAGAAATATTTACTAATAAATATATTAAACGACTGGAAGACCAGTCGTTTTGACCACCATAGTAATTCAGTGCTAAACTAAACTATGATTAACGAGTCAAAAAATTAATATGCCTAGCTTTCGTCAATAGTATTTATTGTTAGTATATTTTAATGTTAAAACGTCTCCCTAAACAATTTGTACAGCTTCTCCAATCCCCGCTAAAAAAATCGTGGTCTGTGATACATTTACGATGAAATGTTACCGCGGCTTTTTTAATTACGATAAAAAGAGGCAAATCGCCGCGTTGATCCGACGCAATTGCCAAGTAGCTCCGAGGGGTAGCAAAAGTCGCAGGTATTCGAAGGGGGCGCAGGCCACCGAAAAATGTCCTCATAAAAATTGACATAGTGCGAAGGATGTTGGCGGGGGGATTAAGCCGCGCAGCGACAGACCAACAGGGGAAATTCCTCACTTAAATATAGGCTTGGCAATTTTTGGGGATTTCCACCCTAATCGTGCTGCGTGCCGGATGAAAAACTGCTCTTATAAAACGCGTATTGGAAAGCACTGTCACGCGTTTATAAAGTGGAATGGATGATACGGCATTATCGCGGGCTTACAGTGGGCGGGCGGTACAGCTGACAACTTAATTGTCCACGCATCTCTCGGGGACTAATATTTTCGAAGTCTACCAGAATTATTTCACTGCTGTTCCCACCCTTTGCAAATAGAAATTTTTTCCACCGACAGAATAATAAAAAAACGAATAAATAATAGCACAAGAAACGCTGAAAATGCTGTCATAAACGCAAAATTTAAAAAATAGCAATAAAAAAAAGATTGAATCGTCATAAAATATTTTGGTATTATTTTTATTATCGAGAAATTGATCTATTGTTTTTACCATTTTCAAATAGTCCCCAATTAAATATTTTTAGCCGTCCACTGACACTTCTTTATTTTCTAACCTCAAATTCGCCCAAAATAGGGTTTACGTTGTTTAATATTACAGCGAGTTGATTCTCAAACGCGGAAAGGAGCACGGTTTGCACAGTCTGATTTTAGGATCTTAGGTCGTATAAATGTCCGCCGGTGAAACGTGTATACATGTGTATATTTATCGGGAACGAAACTTTTGGTCGTGTTAAATTTGCATCCACCTCGGAATAAATTCCGGGTAGACGGTATTCGATTTCGTTCTCGATATCCGGGATTCGCCGACCGATTGAGAACAAAACTGTTCCCGCGGTACATAATTCTGTAAGCCATGCGAACGATTACAAGGAAAGTATCCGGGGTACTTCTACCACGGGCCCTTGTAGAATAACGGTACATATATTGTTCTGTCCGTTTATAAAATATTATTTTCCTGAACATTTTTCTTTTGCCGACACATTGCACACGGAATTATTACTTAAAAAAGGTACATATAATGTACATTACAGGTATACATTATACATCGAATTATTAGTTCACGAAAGTACATAAAATATGCATTACACAGATATATTATCATAAAGCATATTTCTTCATCAACAAATTACAATAAATCAAAGATAAAATAATTGTACTTCTAACAGGTATATTATTGTAGTGGATATATTATTCAATCGAGAATTAATGCGATTAATGATATAATAAAGAATCATCGATTCCACGAAGCGCGCCTTTTTTAGCGTAATGACGAGCGTACAAATTGACATCCTTTTGTAACGAGTCGAACAACGTTCGCATTTCGCCGTAATTAAACGTAGTAGTATGCCGGATTAATTCGCGCAGAAACTTCGCGCTTTACAGAGCGGCGAAAAGGGGGAGGACGGGTTTTATGCAAAAGTTAATGCAATTAGTATAAGAACTGCGTAATTCGATAAGCCGATAACGTGAATGCTCGCGGGCCTCTCTTGTGGTTGGAATAACTGACCTTGTTATGTCGGTAAACACATCAGGCTCCTGGCTCGTGGCCATTCCTTTCGGCCCGGGGAAAAGCTTTTCTTCGCCACGGTTCCTACAGTCTCGGGATCAAACACGACGACTAAAGGCAAGATCTGGTGGAGTTAGGCGAGATATACCACCGGTCACAATAGCAATTCTACCCCTGCTCTGATTACACGAATGCTATAAGTAAACAGAGCGGGCTCTTTACACGTTTATCGCGTTACCAAAGCAACAAAACGCGCGAACGGGTTTAAGATATTATGGACAGGCAGGTGTGCGATCTAATTTATTTTTAACATTAATTATACGCTTTCTTATTAACACGGTTGCATTTTTTATGGTGCTTGTTATGTGGGTCAGTTTGCGAAGAAAACTCGAACGCAGCTGCTGCTCGAGATGAAGTTTCTAAACGGATTAAATGTTTGCTATTAATGAGCTATGTTTCTTGTAAAATGCAAGGTTTATATACGTTTATAGCGAAATCATTGATTTCTTTATAACTATACTTCGAAACACGAAGGGATACACTGTTCGTCGATTTAAAAATACAAGACAAAAATGGATGCGATATCGCAAGAAAATATTTTCTGCGATTATTTTTTAAAACTACGCGAGTCTTGAAATATTAACATAGTACTTCATGATACCATCTGTGATGACCCGGAATTAAATTATGTTGCTTAAACAATATTATAACAGCATCGCTGTAATTGTAATTTTCAATCGACTCGATACTTTTATTTCATGTTTGACTATATTAACGCAAAAACAAATTGAACAAGCATATCATGGAAGACAAGAGATACGTTTCTACGTTATGACATAAATACCTGTCCAGGTCCCACTGGTGCACCTGTCCTCTGAAAAACTATTCATCTGCATAAGCAACCGCGGTCTAACGATGATCGAAAACCTTCTCCGGCATCATTCCAAATAAAGTCCGCAAGAGGGTTAATCACGGAGCGCGGACCCATTAATCAGTTGGATTGTCAACCGAAGAAATGCCCCGGGGATGGTTACAATTAGGGCTCGCTGATCGAAGAAATCGTTAACGACGCATCCCGGGGCCCTCTTCTTAATCCATAGGAACGAAATCAATCCATAGAGACGTCGCGGACCGAAATGCAAAACGAAGTGTAAGAGAGAGTGGGGGGGAGGGGAGAGAGCGGAGTGGTTAAGCAAGTGATATATCCTCAAGTTTAAGTGATGTGGGAAAGGAGGAATGCAAAACGTTCGGCGCGCATCCATCATTCGATTCACATCTATCCTATCGTTTGGCACTGCTCCGCCGGATCCTTCCGGTTGCTTTCATTGATAAGCGAGATAAGTGTGGCCCCCCGTCCGTAGCCCCCCCCCCCCCCCCCGCCGGGTTCCTCGGCCGCGAGGAAGACGAATGACTTTCAATGACGGCCGACCGCGCGGCTCTCTGATCGCGTGTCCGCGCGCTCGCTCGCTCGCTCGCGCGCGCGCGCACGCCTCTGCGATTCTGACTGGTCTCGATTTCGAGATGATTTATACGCGACCACTTTGCCGAAAACTCGTTTCGCTCGCGTGCGGGGACTCCCCCTTCTCGGGCTCGTTTTTATTTCGACCGGCGCGGCTAGAGCCATAAAAACGATCCGATCCTCTGATTGGTGTCTTTATGCGTTCGTTATACGGGACGAGTGTCTCCTCGGCGATATAGTGCGCGATCAAAGACGTTCCGATTATGATTCGTCGGAAAAAAGAAAGAACGCTATGTCGTTTCGGATGGAGGTTGAAGAGACCTACAAAACCGTACGGAATTCGTGGCAATAGTTATGGCCGATCAATCATGTTCGGAAAGTTTCGTATGATGAAGTCAAGGGACACGTTATCGGCGGGGAGTAGGCCCGACCGGGTTGCATAAATATTTATTGGCGCGTGAATGGAGAAACGTCAAAACTGTGATAGTGTTCTGACTGATTTTATCGAACTCGAATTAACAATATCCAAAACCCGTGTTAGGCGTGGCCAGTGTATCACATGTGAAACTAACGCGTGACGTTCGATTGAGACAGGTGCTTGCTATAATAAAAGATAAAAAAGTATTTTATTCTCAGAATCGCTAAAACACGAAATTATTTTCTCAGTATTATTCTTGAAACAATCATAACTTTTACAACGTCTTTAGCACTTTAAACAAGTTACTTAACAATTTTTATCCGATATTAATTGTAATTAATAACGTAATTTGCTACCTGTCAAAATTTTATAGACTGTTCAAAAGTGACAGAATCAATTCTTTTAAAATCTGAAACTATGCCACCTCTTTTCATTTTTCGTTATACTTAGGATCGTTCTCTTTTCAAAGATAGGTTCGAATATGAGATAAAATCGATGTCTTCAATTTTTTAAGAATTTCTATTTCGACCACACTTGGAAGCCATATTAGGAAATCTAGAGAAGTTTCAGCAGTGGAATCGGAACTGTGTTGGAATCGCGAAAGTATAAATGCGGACGAAGGGCCTACATAAATCAGTGAGCTCTGAAATGGATTGAACAGAACAAGAAGAATTAATTGTTAAATTGGATCACTCAGAAGCACCGAATTATTCCGTAAGGTATTGCATAAGGTATTACGAAACGAGAATGTATGATTATGCTTTATACAGGGTGTTTCAAAAGTTAATCGCAAAGAGCGATGAAAGGGTTGATGAGGTTATTTTAAATAACCTATTTCTTGGTATGAATAAATTGGATTCGTTTGCGTCGTTTATATATATATATTTGTTACTCTTTCAACAATATTTACAAATTTTTACAATGCGAAATAGTCCAGAATAATAATAATGCAGTCTCAAATCCAGCAATGCCTTTTAAGAAGCATATTTGTCAAAAGCATATACCTCCAGAAAATAAAATGAAAAAAAAATTGATTTTCTAAGAATGTAAATGAAAATATCATTTTGAGAAGGTTTAGAAAAAGAGAAAAATGGTGAAAATAGTCTGTGGAATTGGAAAGTCGAATTTTGTACTTGAGGTTTATGGGTGGGCCGCAGTACATTAGGAGCGTTCTATGATGGTTCGGTTCCTTGAACGATTAGGTATGCAACGCCGCCACATGGGAGTCGTATGTAATTAAGGAAAACCCGATCTAGTAATTATTAAGTGAACAGTTACCGACGTCTTAAAACGTAATCGCAGTCGATCTTGGGTTCTGTCCCTAATGCCCTTAATTATTACTGCACTAGATCGATCCTTAAATCATTTAAGCTAACGTTAGTTCAAAGGGTATAATATTCATTCTTGTATTTATTAAAAGCACCGTGTTATACATTCATGATTCGCACTTTTCTATCTTTCCTCGATTTTTACGCAGTTACCAACATTTGTTAGTGGAATTATTTACCTCCATTTATTAATGGAACTGTTAGTATTTTATTATTACCTTTGTTGTACAAACGAATGAAGAATATAGCGAGATAATGACGATTTTAAACGGATATTATTGCAAATACTATGTATAAAATATGACACAACTCAAAAAGATACAATTGACTTTGCCTCTTTTAAAAAGTTATTATTTTATATTTTAAAAGGTGTCAGGTAGACAAATTTTAATAAACGAAAATTATTAAGCTAAATATGAGAATAAAATCGTTGCATCGAAAAATAGCTGTAAAAATTAATTTTTCATGAATTTAGTTAAATTTTTAAATATCCTATTAATAATAATAACTGAGAACGCTGAGAATGAAATGTAAGAATTATGAGAATGAAAGATATTTAAACATTTGAAAAATATCAGCATTCCAAAATATATTTGACAATAAATAATATTCTGTAAACGTATCTGTTTGGAAAATATACGTTCAATCATTTTCAATCTATCATACGTGTATTCGATAATATACGATTTATAATCGTATATTAATTCGACGCATACGACAATAAATTAAGTTAATAATTGCCGTTAAAATGCGGCAATAATATTAACAGACTCTTCCCAATTTACGTGTAATATCCGATTGCCAATGCAAATCAGTTAGGTAATTAAAACTAGCGAAGGATGATTAATATCGCTGGACCTTTACGAACAAGCGCTTCTTTGGCGGTCCGCTAGTTGAATAACAGCTATAATATGCCCCGAAATTATCATACATGCTCCATCTTTCATTCTAAACAGTTTCTCCAGGTGTGTCTTATTTATCTCCCCGAAGAGTTTATTGAGTCGTGTAGGTTGTCGCACCCAGCGCTAATGACCCATTCGATGAATTCATTTATCTCGTTTGTGGTACAGTATTTCGAACACAGAATGGAGATACACGTGGCTGTGATGGTAAGTCTTGATGCAAGTCCGATGTTCGACGTGGGTCGATTCCACCAGTTTTCATGATTCATTAGTTCCCAATACATTCGTCGAAGGGTGTCCGTGAGATTGTATCTTCTTATTACGAAGAATGGTTTACATAGTCGCTGAGGCTATCGTCCAAAAATACATAAAATTAGTAGAAAACAAAAGTCCATTTTGTAAAATGTATAATTCATTTCACGGTTAGTATTTGAAACCCTTCTTCATGAAAGAAATAAAATAAATCAGGCATAATTGAAATATAACAAATTCATTGGACAATATCTCCTTGTATCTGTTGTAAAATGACATTTTCTTAATCTTGAAATTATTGGGACATTTAAAAGTTATAATTAGAATCTTTGCTTTTATTTTCAACCTGTTACAAATTTGAATGAAATAGGGAACTAATGTTAACAAATATAAAATGTTTATATATAATAAGAAGGTTCAATTAATGTTGCGCTTGTAAAATTTTACTATACAACTAAAAAATCTTTTGAACCATTAAAAATATGAGAAACTTTGACGTAATGGAAAATGAACGAAACAACCTTTATAACGAGTACAACATTTCCTAATAATAAAATAGTGGGAATAAAACAAAAATAATATCAACTCTTTTACATACGCTATTCGATTACTATTTTATTACCTCTTAATTCACGGTCAATTATTTTTTCTATTTTTTAGCCTGCTACAAATAAATGAACAACATAAAAATATCGATATTTCTACTTTCAAACCTTGCCATATTACTTATATCTCTTCATAAAAATTGCAATAAATTATTTCTCTTTATAAAAATATGGTAGCAAGTTTAACAAGAATTTGCATAGATCGCTTATAAAAATGTACCGATGAAAATAAAGATAACAGTAAAAGGCCAGTTCGCATAAATTCCTTCAATCTTAAATAAAACCGGATCATCGACAAAATTACATTATTTAATATCTCTCATGTTCCGCGTTATTCCTCTTTACACAAACCAGTTAATATAGAAGCCTCTTATCCAGCATAATGTTCCTCAGCGAGAATCGTCGTTTTTTGTTCACGCGGGCATGATAAGCTATCCATCCCGACGGCGACGACTCCCTCGGGAATAGGGAAACGGAACTTGTCCACGTCATATGAAATCCCCGCATCGTTCACTTTGTTTAATGGCGTGTGTCACCGTTCGATGTTAACGCGTTCTTGAGCGGAAATAAATAATAGAAATAATCGCGCCCGCGCGCATTCACCGGGCGAGAGCTGTACCGGCAACAACCTTTCAAGACGCTTCTCCGCCGTTAGCCTGCGTCGCGAACGCGCACTTCTGTTGCGCTTTTTATTCGCCGTAAACAGCTTTAACACCTTTCCCCCCCACCCCCTCTGGCGGAATCATTAAAGACGTCCAGGGCTTGTCTTCTTACTGTGCGTGAAAACACACGCGACTCCCGCGCGGCCGTAATGTCGGCCGCTTTATGTTCAGTTTAGTGGTTACGCGGATGCAGAAACTACCCGTGTACTGTTTCCCGAGATACGGCCCGCGCGGATGATAGCTACCGGATTAACGGAGCCGCGCGGTATTATTCCCTGTAACGCGGCGGGAAAAATAAAGGATTACAACGGCCTCGTAGAATAAACCATAACTTACTCCACTTTACGTTACGGCCTGCGCCGTAAAGGATCTCGTCTATGGAACTTGTACTCTTCGATCAATGCAACCAAGCGGCGTGAGTCGCGCGAGGCTGCCGATACTCTCGCTTTCGTTACGGATCGTTATAGTAGCGGGAATTATGGTTGCAGGTGTATGCGCGTTAACGAGCCACGTGCATTCTATATGTACACTTTGCTGATAATGATGCATTTATATGTAAATACTATTTTTAGAATACCTTGTATAGTCATGGAAAAGATTTTGTATCGGAATGCGGTCGAGCAAATAGATTTACACGATAGTTGCACAAATAGGCGCAACAACGAGAATCCAAACGAAGATCGATCGATCCCGATGATCGTCAGCAATAGCCTGATCAGGAAACTATCGTCGCCGTCTTTTGAAAATCCAGACAATACTGCTTTATTATCTATTCTTGTCCGAGTACGGACGTTGCTCTTGATCGAAGGACGCGCCGGTGGCTTCACGGTGAACCGTAATTATTCGTGATTTAACTTGGCTTGATTCGAGTATCGCCGCGATCGGCTAATGACCATGAAATTAGCATAATGTCACGTTGCATGACTGAGCGCGACGTTCGAATCGAATCTGGTCAAAGTGTTGGACATAATCCAGCGGTCGAAATTTCGGATCGTTGGCAGCTGCCTGGACAGGAAGTTGCCGGCGGAATGAGAAGGCCGAAGTGGCCGCGGGACACCTCGTGTGTTCCTGATCCCGCGCATTAAGGTCCAGTGGCGCGGAATCATCGATTCTCGATCCGAATTCTACGGATTCGTTTTGAGCGTAGTCGACGCATTTAATATCGAATCGGCGAGTACGCGTTGAACGAATACGTGGCGAGTGTACTTTGATCATTGCGTGTGTGCAAAAAAATTATACAGGGTTGGGACTATTTATTTTATAATTTGAAATTTGTAGTAAATTAATGAATTTAGTATTTATATAAATGGTAATGAAATTAGAATTATACGGTAATATTGTGTACTAATAAATTTATAATATATTACTATTATTGTATGGTATTAAAATGATATATTACTATTATTGTGTGGTATTAAATTTATAATTTATTACTATTATTATTTCATAATAAAATAACTGATTACTATTACTATTTCACAATAAATTTAAAATTCATTTAAATCAGTCTGTTATACGTTCTATCAAACTTCAGATTATATGAAAGGAAAGGAATTATGTCAGGAGAGTTGAAAAATAAAACGTTTCATCAAAACATGATTAGTTGCAAGAAGAGTAGGACAAATAAGAATTAAGAAGTAGGTTGATTTTTCTAATTAGGTTTCAAGCAGCAGTTCATACAGAGATCTGTTGAAATTAATTGAATTTGACATGAAGATATGAAGAATGCAATGTGTAAAAGGTTAATAGGCAAAATGTCAGACGTCTCTTCCTTATACAATTATAATACAAATCGATGAAGTCTTGTAGAACAGTCGCTTATAGTCGTCGCACATTTTATATTCTTTACAGTGTTTTTACAGTAAATTTGGAAAAACGTAAGATAAAGGTAAAGTCAAAAAATACCCTATTCTTGTTCATTCTTATTCTCATATAAATTAGTAGATCGTGGAGGACTTTTACAGTTAATCAAGCAATGTCAAAAACATTAACAAAAGCGAAGATGTACGATTCCGAATGCATACTTATTCGAAACGAATTAACGCGAAAATCTGAAGAAATGTCAACTATATATGTAAACGACGCGGTTATCAACGCGTTAATTGCGTTCACGAAAGAACTAACAGCGATAAATAGCCGGCTTTCTTAAACGTCGCGCGCATTCGTTCTCGCCGGTACAATAAAGGAGCCGAAACACAAACAGGAAGGAAGCAAGCACGGCGGCGATTAAATCAAAGCAACGAGGGCGTTCAATGCGGCGGCTAATCAGATCACACTTTTCTCGTGCCGATAAAGCCCCCCGCCCTCCCCCCAATATAGTTTATATATATTATCCTCCGTGCACGAAATGGCCGATCCCAAAGAAGGCGTACTGACTGCCGAATAATTCCCAACCTCGTTATCGATTGCCAACCGTGAGATATACCCGACCGCTTTCAGCCGCTCTGCTTGCTTTACTAATCCCCATTTCATGGTGGGATTTAGTACGTGTCCGTGTAAACACGCGACTCCTCCAATGCGTTGGGAATAAACTCTCCTCGAATCGTCGCTTCGCGGTTCAGAAAAGTTAAACGGAGAATTATCGGCGGACCGGCGCGCGCGCGCGCGCTCCCCATCCCATAAATCAGCATTCTTTCGGCAAAATCGGCGAACAATGAAACTGTTAGTGCTCAGCACTAATATTCTTTATGGTACGGATGGGCCTAGCCGGCTATTTTTGAGCTGAGGATTTTTGGCTAACAGCTGACATGCAATTTATAGATTTAAATTACTTAAATCTTATCGCTTAACTTTTGGATTTCGCTTCTCTCGGCCTCGATAGCCAAGCCATAGAAAAAAGGTATCATAGAGAAAAAGGAAAGTTCCGAAGGGTAAGTCCCATGTCAGTTTACCTCGAGAGACATTTTTTAGAACGTCAAAGTTGGAATAGAATTCGAGGACCTCAAACCTCCAAAGGAAAGGCGTAAATAGTACGAGGCTAAATAATTTTTTTCGCCACTAAATTCCGGCCCTCCATTTAATACAGTCCACACATATAACGTCACAATTCGTCGCTATTACTGACGACATCGTGACGCCCCAAACAGAAACGCGACAATAAAACGCGGTGGCGGATATTTTGTGTAGCAAACGGTTGCGAAACGCTGCTCGTTATCTCAGATTATTTGATAATCTAATAACTTGGCCGAGATTGTAAAAAAGCTCTGTAGAGGGACGCCTGGTGAAAAAGTACTGCTTACTATCGAATACGCAGGAATTAGGAAGGCATTTATATCGTTATCCCTTTGAAAATCCCGCGGGAATCGGCTTAAGATTTTGAAAGAGTCGGATCTCGAAATATCCGAGATAATTACGCGATATATCCTCGTATCATCGAAACATCGCGGTATAGTCGCGCAGACCGTACAGTCGTATTTTCCAGACGACGGAGCCTGGAGGGAAATTTTTGTAATGGAAAACCTTCATTAGAAGCTATTATTCGAACTCGCCGTGTGTGTTAACAATCCTGGAATAGACTGCGGATTTTATGAATTCTTGACGAAACGACGAAGAAATGATTTCGGAACATTTTTCTATTATATTCGCTTCACGAAAATTATCGAGACTGGGAATATATTTGTGTTAACTTAATATCAATTTTTTGAGAAAAAGAAACGCCGAACGGATTCGAAGTGCTTCGCGTACATCCACACGTCCATCGCGCGCGGCATCGAACTGTATCCGATATCGCGGAATCGAGCTACAAGCCCGACATTAGTAAATCCATTCTGGAACAAGGTGGTGCAAAATTAAACGGATTATTCAACAAATTTCTGCCGGAAACCCGGGGCGTACTCGCGAATGAGCTTTCAGGAAAAGCGAGGAAATAATCGCCGCGGGGGAATTTTCCGGCGGATGAAATGGGACGATGAAAAAAAAAACAGAAGGGTAGCGGGGGAGGGGGGCGGGAGGCGGGATAGGGGCGGGGGTGGTGCGCAGGGGCGGAGGAAACGAGAGTGGGGGGAGGGAACATCGAAATTGAAAAACAAAGAGCAGCAGGCGAAATTGAAGCAATGGAAATGATATAGAAGCTCGATACCACCCGGGGAAATTCCCCGGGACGTGCGGTATGCGAATATTCCAGTTGCCTGCGCCAATGCGACGTGGTTAAATCTAGCTTACAAAAGGTCCGGATAAAAAGTCGCCGGCGACGAACGTGTTGCCGCTAAAATACTATCGAGCCCCGGTCCTCGCGATCAAAGTATTGGACCTCGTCCGCGAAGCTCGATTAAAGAATAATTATTTCGTATACGTAATTAAATGAAATGCGGTGGCATCGGGAAGGTAGTCGACGTAGAGATTTCTAATTTTCGAGATGTTATTGTTACACGATTTCTTACGATCACGGAGAAAGGAATATAAAGTATAGTTTAGCTCTAGAATTATTATTGAGTGGTGTAGGCGCTAGTTGAGGATATGCAGCGTCATAAAAATGGATTAAATTGTTACGATATATCTTCATAGAGATGTCCTCGCACCGTATTTTACAACTGTAAAAATGGAGCTTCCCAATAAACAATAAATTCTGCTTTCGGCAGGATTTGTTGAAATGTTATTTATCATGATCTTTGGAGTAACTTTGGGCCTCTTAATAAATCGAATGTTTAGAAATAGCACTCGCCATTAGACAACAATATATTTTTCACTTGCGATATTATCTAATATTTGTAAAATTATTGTTTCATAAATGACATAATCCAGATAAAAAGATTACGTCAAGTTGTGTATTTAATAATTTAATCAAATACTTTTACCAAACAATAGTGTCACCTATTACCATTATTTTACAAAGAAACAAAAAGTTATTTATATATGTACACCTGTGAATAAATATCTGTAAGTAAGATTCCTGTTTGCGCGCGTCGACGCTAAATCACAGTTGCATTTAAATTTCGATGCCAGTCTCAAAAGTTTAAATTTCGTGGCTTTCGAATACATTTGCTTATCGAATTACCATGCGCATACATTGACTATCAAGCAGACATCTACGCGTTCGCCCAATTAACACACTTACTCCGACATACATGTATGTATCGGTTCGCACACAGCTACGCCACTGCCATGGTAAACGCCGTGTCATAAGCCGCGCTACTTGCCATTCCATTTGAAGACATCCGTAGAAGATTTTCGCGAAGAATGGCCATTCGCATATGAAGAAGGTACATACACGTTTATACCATGGCTTTAAATGCTTTAGTAATTTCGTTATATTGTATTAAAAAATATTATATGAGCATTATAATGTATTATTTAGAAAATAAATTACGATTATAGATTTTTGTATTTTGGAAAGTAAAATGAGTGCCTCAGTGTCAACTACTCAGTAATTCGCTTCGTTCGCAGCTAACACATTTTGTCACAAGTGCTTCGTAGCGAAAGGGTTAAATAACTTCGACTTGAAAGTTTTAGATGAGCTGATACGCTATCCTTTCGGGCTCACAGATTCTCCAATCTGTTTTAACACTGAACTTAACCTATAATTAAAAGTAACTAACATGCGTTATTTTGTAAGAAAAGCAAGATTGTTTAAGCGTTTTCACCTTTTTTATTAAAATATAATATTAGGACAAGTATCTCGTTCAATCGTTTCTCACGGAAACATCGTTACGGTTCCAACAATTTTAGAACTAAAATCTAAAACAATGCTATTATTTTTATCCTATATTATATGCTATATTTATTTATGCTATTATATTATTACGCCTTTATTTTATGCTATAAAACTTCTATTTATATCGATATCTCATGGTGATCTTGAAATGATCTCCGCGCGACCACTTAAAAAATTAAAATTCCTTAAAGGAAGAATTCCCTTCCGCGTAAAGATCCACGAAAACGGCTCACCGGTCCCCGAACCGCAAAAATGGCATCGGACAGTCTTCCATCGTAAGTAGCAGTTAATTCGTAGAAAAAGTGTGTTCCGCCGCAAGGAGGTCGGTTCCGTCGGCCGAAGAAAGGTAGCCCATCCCCCACGTATTCGTTTCCGAGTCCCACTGCCGCGCCGCGTTCATTAAACTTGCATGGGGTAATTTTATCCATCACTTTTAAGCGGGCCGGAAACTTTTCTCCGTTGAACGGCGGACGTCCCGTCTCACGGAATATTTCAATGACCCCATTAGCTTCGACGCTTGATGCCCTGCTCCCCTCCCCCTCTTCTCCCCCTGTCCCAAAGGGGAGAGAACGTCCCAAACGCCTTGAGAAGGTGTCGTTACGACGAAGGCTCATAGAATACACGAGCGCATATTAGATTTACATGTAGATAGTGCTCAAGCAGCCGGCTACAACGGGCGAGCGGGAGTAGGAAGGAGAGTGTCGGTCTACTCGCGCCAAACACTTTACACCAGGACTTGGTCGGAGACCCTCGGGCGCGAATTGAAAATCAGGACTCGAACGTGAGATAAGATGGAATAAATTAGGGAACCAGCGTAGACGATTCCTTGACTCGGTCCAGAAACCCGCGGCACTCTTTCGCGATCACCTCGAGGTACCCGCGGACAATTTCAGACCGCCGTGAACTCGTTAATAGTTTTCGCGGTACAAAGCTCCTTCGGAATCGTTCCTTATCGGATTATCGCGCGAACGACCGATACCGCTATACCCTAATGATATAGCATAGGTATAGCACAGGTATAGCATAGATGGTGTATAATTCGTGCTGTTGCCGAATTAGCATCGAAGCCGGTAACTTAATTCGTCGCGCAGAGTTTTAGCAAACGCGAGTCCTTCTGGCTCCAAACTCATAAACCTCTTGATGTCGTGATCGCCCGTATGTGACGCGACAGTAAGTGACACCCTCTGCATTACCGACAGTTCACCAATTTGGGGGTGAGCGCGGCATCGATCTCGTATACCTCGTTCGCGCTCCGACTCAGCTGCAAACGATGAGAACTGCGCCGTTAAAGAAATCATCGCAGAGAAAATAGGGTCTCGATAAGTTCGCTCGTTGTATTAGTTTATAGAGTGACAACATGCTGAATGATGAACCCATGATTCAAGAGCGTCCGAATCGACGACGAGTCTACTCTCGCGACCCGCGCGTTCTAATTGCAGAACGTATTACCATTCGGCACTGGTTCGGTCGCTGCGTGCCGGAACGGGAGTTTAATCGCGCGGAGATGTAACCGCGAGGAATTACGCACGAATTTTGTTACAGGCATTTGCAATCTGAAAATTTCGCGATGCCGGGTGAAGTTGAAGATACACCGTCCCCGAAGACATTAATAACAGCTATAGCAATGGAGCGGCTAACCTCCCTCTTCCGCGTACCAGGCAACACGAATTTCGTATTCCATGGAGCTTTCATGCTGATGGAGTTAAACTAAGTGCAATTTGCGCTTACCGGCCGTCATAACGCGATGGTGTATCACGACGATTGGAATACGTGTCACATCCGCTCCACTTAGGTGATACATTTCCGTGCTTCTTCCTGTTGCCTGCGTGAAAGGCTGATAAGAAGGAGGCACTTCTTCCGCCAGTTCATCTAGATTGGTACATTCTGTAGAATTGTGTAGAGGAATTAAATGGTCGCGGTGTTAATCAAGTGAAACACCGTGTATGCTTCATAGAGGATAATCGTGTCATTAATTACAGTGCTCATAAAAATATATATTATTCTTTGGAACTTTATTGTAATATTAAAATTTTAATATAATTTTTATATAACTTTGATAACATTTTTATATAACTTCACTATAATTTTTATATAATTCTTATATAACTTTACTATAATTTTTATATAATTTCTACGTAATTTTTATATAATTCCTACGTAATTTTTACATAATATCTACATAATTTTTGTTCATATAAAATTGTATTATAAAAAGAACAAGTCCCAAATAAATACACTAAATATGGTATCGTCTTTTTATCTGACGTCGTGTGATTTCTGTCTTGGAATACAGTACTACGAATAAAATAAAATTCGTCGAATGACAACGAAAACTGGGAATACGCGAGAATTACGAGGGTATTAAAGCTAAACGTCACTATACGGCCAATTGAATACGAGCCGCGCGCGTAAACCTAAGGGTCAACAATCGAAAGCGTTGCCGGTGAACGGAGACGCGACGGATCGTAGAACGTTTAATAAAATTGAAACGGTGGTAAAACGGTCGACCACGATTTGACGCGACCGACGCCTCTCGCCCGCGCGTTGAACGCACCGATAGATTTGATTTCATATTGTTTGCCGTTTAATTATATTATACACACGTTCTATTCCCGTTTCACGCGACCGTTAACGGCTGCGGGCGCAGAACATGCTCTATCATATAGCGCGCCGTATGGTTTATAGAAAAACTAGAATTTCAAAGAACCGCCATGCGAATTTCAGTATTCTTAAAAAATAGAAACACGAAAAAAATACTATAAAATAATACAAGTAACGTATAATCAAAGAGATAACGAAATACTTACGTAGATATTTAAACAATTTAACTCCTGTTCGCATAAATAGACTATATCGTTGATTAAAACGAATAAATAAACGGAGCCAAAGCTACTGGAGTTATTACAATTTTTTTTTGGTTTATTTAACTTTCGTGGAACTACAAACAAATAAAATAGACGATGTACGCGGCAAAATAATTGAAATCCGTAACAAGGAGTAAATAAAAACATGTATTTCGTGTGGAATTTTTATTCGGGCAACGTGGCTTGATGGGATATAAAATAACTATTATATTTCTCACGTTTAAAACTCAATTTCAAGTTACAGAAGTCTTTCATAAAGAAAGGGAATGCAAAGGTATGATTATTCATATGATTTATTCATTTTTATGAAACCTATATGCATTAATTGGATTCACTTTTACAGCTACATTGCATCTGGTCACACCGAAGTTTATTTATTTATATTTATTTATATTATATTTAGACCCCATATAAAACATATTTGCATTTTCCTAGAAGAAGAAACTCCATAAAACAACAATCTTTTATGAAAATGTTGTACAGCTTGTTTATTGGTTTATATCAGTAAGATAGAACGCATCTGTTCGTACCTAAGTGGATTTATTTCGTTAATTTTCCGTCCCCCCTATAGAAAACGTGCACGGATTCGCCATTGGCAAACCTGCTATTCGGCTGGATTTCACAGCTACCCTCTTCGCGGTTTGTCCGTCGTGGAAGATAGAAAGTGGTAACGGGATACCTAACCGGGACGGAACTTAATTTTCATGCCGAACAACTTTTAATCAAGTTCGAGAAATTAGAAGGAAACCTCGACAAGCGATTCCTCGCTCAGCGACTTTCTTTTCCGCCACTCTTGGAGCACGGGGCTCTCCCCTCCGCTCCGTTCGTGTCTTCATTTCATACCCTCTTCTTTAGTCACCTCCTCCCCTCCTCTTTTTTCACCGATACCTTCATCGTTGCTCCCACCTCTTCGCCGGGGAACGGGATGTTGAGGAAACTCGATAAGCAGGAAATGGGCAAGTTGGCTAACTTCATATGCCCATGTTCCAGGGGGGTGATATCGAGGGGTCAAGAGAAAACTCTCCGTATTTCTCGTGTCCCTCTTTCCCGGCTACATTTTCTTTTTTCTCTCTCCCCCCCTCTCGATTTTACTCCTTTCGCAATGCTTTTACACGCGTCCAACGTTATAGCCGCTACAACTACTTACCGCCTCTGTTACGAAATTTTTAATCCGCGAGATTCCAAGCGGAATTGTTGCGTACAGCACGTTGCAGGGCGTTCTGCCAAGTGTTCGTGCAAAAATCGCTGGTTTTATGCTACTTATCAAAGCAGACCTTTCGGAGTTAAGATTAAATGCACGGCAGCCCGGTTATTGTGTGTTTCCATTGTAATCTCTGTAGTGAAGGAAATTAGGTAACATGAATGAGTAAGCATTTATTAATGATTGTGTTTTCTCTCAGTTTATCGCATCAATTGCTACGATTACTTATGTTATTATTGCATTATATTTTTTTCTATTATTTCTGTTTTTTAGGTATTCAAGTAATTTATATATCTTAATATAACATCAGGATAACACATCAGGATAAAATATTTTTGCAACACTATGGCCAAAAATGAAATTAATATAATTAACGAAGTTGTATTAATATTACGAGTATATTATGTATATTTCGATTTAATATATTAATATTATATGACATGATTTAATATTAATATATTAATATTTATAACATCATATAATATTAATATATTAATATTGTATAACATAATTATTTTATATTAATATTATAACATGACATTATTATATTAATATTATATCATCTTATACAATATTAATATATTAATATCATATATTATATTATATGAGCCAATATATTAACCCAAAAAGCTTCGTGTGAACACTATACCGATAACGCGAGGTAAAAGGGTTATCCGGCTCCATAGAAATACTCCGTCATCGAACGTAGAACCCCTAAATGGTAAAAGTAGAACTCAACTCCTAATGAGTAAATGCGTGAGGAGGTTTTTGAAAAAAAAAAAATCCTCGGGGGCTCTAAAGCGCCGGGGTTTGCAGGTCGCAGGTGGAAGGCCGACTTTGGCTTTAATGCTATTCTACCAGCAATTTTACGGTTCAAGCATTTCGAAAGGCCCGCGGGTAAGGAAGGCGGGGGGGGGGGGGGGGGGGGACGCGCGCGCGGGGGGGATTAGGGAAGATACGACTGAAAAAATGGAAATCCACTCGTCGAGTCCTTTTGCCCTTCGCTCTCTAGGGTATGTTGTAAACTCCGATGAAAGAACCCTTTGAAGTTGTCTCCAATCGGAAACCGACAGGCTTCGAATGTTCATCCCGTAATTACGAGTGCCCTCGGGCAGAAAATTGACATCCATTCGCGTCGCGTGTACTCTGTCGCGTAAAAATATTCTTCAAGATCAAAACCAAACAACTCCTGAACGCGCCAGAAATTCCTCGCGATATATTCGATTCGTTCGAACGTGGCGAGCCGATGCGTCTGTCGCCGAATACTATATTCTAGTACGATTACGATCGGTTCTATTAATTAAACGAGGGAAATCGGTTTTAGAATATTTACGCAGTCCGCGGGTAATTACGGTGTATTTCTTGCGTGGCACGTTCTCGTCGACGTTCGCCCGTTCGGCACGCCAAATCAGCTGTCAAAAATCAATGAGTAACGACGTCGAATGCATCACCGCCGCACAATATTCTCTCTTTAAGCGCGACGTCCCGTCACCCCGCGGATATTCGATAAACATTTTTTTCAATCTTGTAATGGATGCGAATTATAGTGCATTAGCCGTCGAATGGGATTTATAAAAATTACGCGGGCCACGGTGCGTCACGCGTTTCATTGACACGGGTGAAATGTGCATGGAACACCGAATCAATGTCACGATATTTTACAAAAAGAGAGACACGTTACAGAGAGCGTTACATTACGAGAAATGTTACACAGTAAAAATAAGAAACAGAAAGAAATTAAACTACACACGAACGCAATTCGAATGTTCCTTTTCTATTACAATTCCGTATACTACTCGCACGAATGGAGAAAACCATATAGTGAAAAAAAGTTTAAAAAATTCAGAGTGGGAGATAACTTCTTAATCGTTAATTCTTCAGAAATCATCCGATTTCAAAATTCCCGATACTTCTACATAACGTAAAACAAAGAATCCGAAATCCGTCACGTTGGCAGGTTCGGCAGCAACAACGCGAAATGTAAAACGAATCGCGGCGCCGGTCTCCGAAGTCATTCCCGCGTCGCCTTTCTCCCGGTTTCCGATTATTCATACAGTTCGCCTTCTTTCGCCGCCATATTTTCTCCGTTTCGTCGGTCGTTCGTTTCGCGAGACGGGCAGAGGCAGCGCGGGGGAGGACGTGTGGCTGCGAGCGCGAGCGCGCGCGCGCGCGCGTGTGTGTGTATGCGTGGCACCATGAAACGAGGCTTGTACTGCAAGGCGCACATGCGGCACTGCAGCTGCCGTTGCCGGCGTACAAGCGCAGTAATTTACCGCCGGTACAATTAGTTTGCGTATATGAACCAGAGGCCGTTCGGTGTAAACTATGAATTCGTATCTGCTCGGTACACACGCCGGCGTGTACGTTGCCCGTGGATTGCGATTAAATGCAAATTGTCGAAGGTCCTTCCCTAAAGACCCCGCCGGGTAGGGTCTCCGGACAGAGCGACGTCGACGATTCACGGCATGCCCGGGCTGGCCGCGAAACGGACCGAAATTGTCGCGGGGCACCGTTGGGACGGTGCCCGCGGAAATGCCGATTTCTTATTCCGCCAAGGACCGGTTGCCCGTTAAATTTCAATGTAACCGGGAAACAGAGCTCACGCCCCACCTCGGTTGCGCCGATTTCAATTCGAGACGGTCCCGGTCCGTTCCTTGGTTAGTTCGGTAGAGGCGACCCCTTTTTTCTCCGCGAGGGGATCGTTTTCTAGCTGCGAGGCGTTCGTCCGGCAGCCGGGGGATCTTCGAGGGGACAATTTTTGACGGGAATTTTCACGTCGTCCCGGATAATTTCATTAAATTGTTCGGACGGAGAACAGGCGAATAATGGTACTCGGTCGTCCGTCCATTGTTTGGCGGCGGATGTCTCGTGGGATGAAGTACTCAGGGATGAAAATGCGATTCCCGGGCTACGTGTACAATTCAGAATCAGTGGAAGAGAGCGGAGATAATAAGATAACCAACGTGGTTAGAATAGAACCGTCGTTTGGGAACAACCGCAACTCTCTCTCGTTCCTCCCCCGGGGGCATCTTCCAAAGGTATTTCCTGTGTCAAATAGAATTACCATTACGCCCGAGCGGGGATGAAGTTTTAAAATGCTCCCAGAACATCGTGTATTAGTCTGTCATTTCGTGACTCGATTTATCGCCGAACGGAAATTTTTCGTCTGTCGCGGAGGAATCGACGCGTGCGGAGACGCGGCCGGCGAAAGTCGCGTCGCGTTTAATCGACCCCCGCTTTGATCGAGGGATGTAACGCGATATTAAAACATATATCAATTCTTCACGTTTTCTACGATTATTCAATGTTTGCTTTAACACAGCGCCGATAATCAGCCATTAAAATATCCAAGTAGCTAAAGCAATTTAATTAATTGTAGCGAAACTGGAAAGTTAATATTTATCATGGTGGCATTAGAATTCTTCCGCATCCGAAACATTCTAGTCAAATTTAACTTCCTTAAATATATTGCAATAAGAATTAATTTTCAAAATTAGTCAGAAATTAGGGCAACTTATATTTGACTGGCGAGGCAGTCAAAGCGATAATAACTCTTAGATAAAGAAACGGAATAGTATGTTCATTTTATCAGATAGTAGTATCCTTTGTAGGTCGTTAAATAAAGAGCTGTAATGGAATGGACTGCGGATGTTTTCCCAATCATGCTTTCAATGATAGTAGGTAGCCTGTTGCCTCTATTACCATTCTGTTTAACCTCGCCCCGATACGTGTTTCATTAAGCTTTAATCTAACGTAAGAAACTTTACACACAATTGAAAGAAATAAATTCTCTTACCACTTGTTCGAATGTCTCCCCAAAATATTTTTTATTGAATGTTAACGTTTTGAACAATTTCTTATCTATTATTGAGATACTACTATGAGCTCCAATATTATTATATAATTTTTTAAATATTACATACCTTTCGCAATTAATAAAATAAATATAATAGATAAAATAAGTACTGTTTAATTATCCTATAATAATAGAAATATTTAGGGCTGAATAACCAATCAGTAAGATATTAATATAACATTTTCAATTTTATATAAACTTTAAAGAAATAATCTCTGTTGCGATTCAATTTTTGTTCCAAATACATTTTATTAAAATCTACTGTAACATTTGAAATTCTATAGTATAACTATACTTTTACTTTACTTTTACATAACCTCGACATAACCCTACTTTCACTCAATATTTTTACCATACAACGTTCCATATAATCGAAAGAATAAAACGAGGAACACAATTTTCAAGCTGATCGATTACAAGACTTCTAAATTGTTCGAATCTGCTTAACGACACTCTTCTCAAGACTTCGCTTTTCCGGACCGAACAGGATTAATAAAAAGAAACTAGTCGTCCCAGGTTAATTAGGCTGACGAAGGGTGTTACATGGGAGTAACGTTGACAAATACACCGGCGGATCCCGGTGTGGTTGCCGGTAGCGGTAACAGGATTAGCTCGGTAACTTGGTAATATGGCCGCTATACCCGCGCCGAGAGTCGAGAAATTAAGAAATTAAGACCTTAAAAGTATTACCGTAGCGGGAGGGCGGTTAGTACGTGGTGTTCGGTCGAGGAGAATAGCGTTTCTGCCCGGAATGGAAAAAAATTCTGATTAAAACTTAATCCAATCTGGCTCGACTTCTTCTCCTCATTATTCTGAAATTTTTGTACATCCTCCTTGTTTTCGTCTCGTTTTCACGTTCACGCCGTGTCACGCGGCCTGTCCCCGGGACAAATTTGCACGTTTCGAAGATTCGTTTCGGCGAATTAATTGAAATTGGCTGCAAACGATGTTAAAGTAAATCGAACGTGTAATCTTATGTCACCGTAGCTTATTAATCGGATGTCTAATTTGAAACGACGTCGATATCTAAGTCGATTGAATATCTAATTCTACTTCCAATTAATATTGATATCATGAATAATTGAAAGTCTCCTGTCTATTGCAGCTGTAAATGCGATTTAACTTTGAATAATAGATCTGTAGCAAAGATTGAGAGTCTCCAATTAGTTTTCCATAAAATTAACACGTGCATCGTATAAACAATAAGCCTTCACTATAGTGTTACTGTAATAATAAAAATACTGTAACAATAAAGATACTGTAACAATAAAAATACTGTAATAATAATAATACATTTGAAATACAAAAACCAATTACTGTTATCATTGTTTAAAGCTTTTCACAGCACGACCGCAGTGAAGGATACGCGAATGAATATTAAAACGCGACGGCAATGGTCGCAAAATAGTGGGTCGATAGTTCCATAAAAATACTTTCGACTCGTAAGTTTCGAGATTTATGAAAGCATCGATGCACGGAGGGAGGGGCGGGGGGTGAGGGGGTCAAAATAAATTCGGAGATTATGGCCGGGCTTATTTCAACTATTGACAGTCGGCGGAAAATATATGTAAGGTTATAGCTGGCTGCGGTGCGTCGGTGTGAGTCGAAGTTTGTTCACAATTAGACGGGAACGTAACCGTGTAACGTGAAAACTGGATCATAAATTATTAATTTTCTATTGACACGAGCGCAGCCCGCTATGTGCAAATAGTAACATGAATTATCGGCCGAATATTGTATCGCGCTCTCGTTACCAGCGAGCGCGGACTGTGCGCCGTTTACGATAATTGAAGTTATTTTCGTCTACGATCAAATGCGTTCCGCTGCGTCGACCACTGTTTAGAAAATCTATCGTTTCTTTTTATGAGAATAATAGGAGAGACTATGTGCTAATTTTACAGCATGTCTTCATATGGTGGAACATTAATTTAATTTTTCTGAATATTTTATAGTAGTCGTAATTTCAAGATAAGAAAGTATGGACTGTTTAGACATTTATAATTTTTATATTATTGTTATATTATATTATATTACATTATATTATACTACATTGCATTATATTACATTACATTATATTATATTACATTATATTACATTATATTACGTTATATTATTTTATATTATATTATATTATTTTACAATATATTATATTATATTCCGATTTCTTTTTTTACAATATATTATATCATATTACATTATGTTATTTTATATAATTGTTATACCATAATATTTATATATTTATACTCGCTACTTTCTCATTTATCTTCAATTATAATTTTACTCAACGCTTAAATTCTATAGCAACATTATGTACATAATGAACGCAGAATTACATCCGTGTGCCAGTCGATTGAATATTTCCAATTTTCGCGTGCTCCTCCAATGTCCATAAAGAACAGTTTCGACACCGTCGATTCAATCATTTCGAACAATATCGCGTTACTTTTCATTTTTTAGCATCGATCAATTTACAGAAGCCCCCGATGAAAAGCGTTGAAATATTGATTTTTCGTACGACAGCCGTGAGGTATTTGTCCTATTCGACGGCGCCGCGGCGTGGTGGGAACGGCAGTGGTAGAAGAAGAAGAAGAAAGTAATTCTTCGCGTGGTGCCCGATGAGAAAATCTTGGTCTGTTTGGTGCCATCCCTCACACCGTGAAATTCATTATTCCGCGAGTTGCGTGCTTGCCAAAAGGAAATCGTTGCCGCTGGGCCATCTCTTCTGGTGGAGGCTTCTGGCCGGCTGATATAATATATCAACAACACTCGGCGATAATTCAGCGATGTAACTTTTCACGTGGAAGAAAAAATGAACGAGTGGGATCTGCTTACGCACTGATCGGATGAGGCAAACGTAGAAACCGGGTCTTAGTTTACAGTTTATGGACTTGCGAATATTTATTTATTTATAACGTCGCGTAATTCTCGTATAAATCAAAATGAAGATAATAATGAAATTAAATATTGTTCATGTAGTCCATAGTTATTACAGAAATGTGTTGCCACAATGCAATTTTCTATATTATCTATAGCTATTAAATATAGCTAATTATCTATAGCTTTCCAAACCTTCTCATACAAAAATTTGAATAAAATTGTAAGGAACAAAATGGTATCTTTCCTCTATAGTGTCTCTGTGAATTTTCGTAAAAATTGTAACACCTTGAAAATATTAATAAAAATCAGTAATATCATTATTTCGAAATTATCAAAGGCATTCACAGTCCAAGAAATAATTAAAAATCGTCGAAACACTACGTGCTGCAGTCACAAAATTTTTGTCAGTGAAAATGGGAAGTCGTAACGCAACATCATAGATTATCGATTGCTACAGTTCGCCTCTCGTTAACTTCCCGTCTCTGTTGTCCTAATTATTGTATCCTCGGTAATCCTTGACGGGAATACCGAAACTAATCGTACCAAACGAGAGATAAGATAATGGTTTCTGAGTTACAATGTAATCGAAGTGTATCGGATTACGTGGAAACGTAGATCCGTTTCTAAGCGATGCTTAATGGCTTCGACCAGGTACAACAGGATAATAACCGTAAGACGTTTCTTCTGTGCGACTGACTTAATTATGAAAATAGAACATGGAAGGTGCGCTTTCCGCGCGGTGAAAGATGGCCGGCTTTGTTATTTTGCTCTAGCTGTACGAGACGAATTCAGATGTCGATATAGATAGAGACGATCGGGGGGGAATTGTTTGATTATGCTGGACGGTCAGGGTGTATAATTATTCACAATTGGCTGAGTTCAACGCTCGATCAATTGATAAGAAAAGCTGACGAGATTATCTCGAACACGCTAAAAAGCGTTACCAAAGCATTATTACGAAAGCATTACCATAAATTAAATTTTCACGTTGGTTTTGTATACTCCCTTAAGATATTTACGATTTTTATCGCTTGCAGTATTTTTGAAATATTATAAAAATTATAAAGAATTTTTGAGCCATTATTTTGAAAATAATCTGTTTATTATCTTCATATACAATAATTTATATACAATATTATATAGTATTAATATTATTATAGTATTATATATTAAGATTATATATGGTATTAATAAATAATAACAGTATCAATATATAATTATAGTATTAATATATAATAGCATCAATTCATAATTACAGTATTAATATATAACAACAGTATCACTAATCACGAAACACAATCGACGTAATTACTCTAACAATGGACTCTGCAAACTACATCATACCAAATCGATTTCGACTCGAATAAAATCGACCCCCAAATTGTATCGATGATAATAATCAACGAAACACTTTGTACGCTTCTCGGAAATATTCTTTTTTTTTTCGTTCGACCAACTAACATTCAATTCTGGAGCACTGTGCCGGCGGTAAAAGCGGAAAGGCCGCGTTCCGCTGATTTGAAAGAAAAAGAGATCGCGGAAAATTGCGCCACAGGAAATACGTTACACGTTCGGGGAGATGTATTTCCCATTCTCGTACGGCGGAGTCTGCTGTTCATTACTAACAAATCATCCAGGAAAGAAATTTTATTGCCGCGCCGGCTGTGTGTATCTGACCCATCCTCGACTAGTTTTCGTCTTTTTCGTGACCATGCTGCCCATCGATCTTTTTTTTCCTTCTCCTCCCCTCCCACGCGTGACGCGTGAAATTGTCGATCGATTTTTCTTACGAATGCATATCCCGGTCTCGCGCGTACAATTTACCATACGCGCGAATAATTAAACCAGCAGTTCCTGTGTACGCGGGAACTAATTTAATATATCTGATTTATTGGGTCAATGTTATAGGATAGGATGTTTAGAATTATATTTTAATATTTTAAGATAGGATGGTTAGAATAATATTTTAATATTTTAGAACAGGATATTTAGAATAATATTCCAATATTTTTGGTCAGGATATTTAAAATAATATTTTAATATTATAGGACAGGATATTTTATGGATTAATACCTATATTTATTTAGAAAATATTAATAGCCTATTTAACTATGTAATATTCAAATATATAGTTACAGAAGTATTTTGATGGTAGAAAATATTTTGATTTTGTCGGTAGAAAATATATTAAATTAATGAAACAATAAGTGCTACGTTTAAAATAATTCTGTAATGATTTAAAAAAAAAAAATAAAAAAAAAGATTTTAATATATCTTACGAGATAAATATAAAGTTAATTATGCTCGAAAATAGACCAAAAACTAGCAAAGCCAATGACCAATCTGCGTGGCAATATTATTTTAGATTCTTACGTTTAATAATTATTTCTTGTTTAATGTATTTAGTACATGTTATCCGTTCAATATGTCCGAGCGATACGTCGCAGACAATGACAGATGTAAAAGTGTTAATACATCTCAAGTGCCGCAGAAGCTGTCTGTTTTAGGGTGAGCGGATAAAAGCTGGTTAGAGCCCCGGCGCGGTGTCACATTAGAGTAACCGATCCCCGAGGAACTTTCCGGAATAAAAGTTGGGATCGGCTCGGGAAAGCGAGTTCGGGCTTGTTCTTTTCTTTCCGGAATTATCCTACCTACGTTTGCCACGGTTGCGGGTATTGGATGACCCTCCCGCGCCCGCCCCCCCCTCCCTCCACCCCCCTCGGTTGCCTTCCCGACGAATTCCCCGGCCCTGTTAAACCACCGCCGCGGCGCATTCTTAGCCTCTATATGATCACGGGGATTTAACATCGATCGCGCGGCGGGCCAAAGGCCTCCAGGTCCGAGCCAAGTGGGACGAGGGGATTTTCCTCGGCGCGATTAAAACCGCCGACCGTGCCCCCACGCATATCCGCTATCACATACTCGCCGACAACACGAACCGACCGGTGCACTCTAATGGCACCAACCGACGCGAACCGACCTACATCATCTGAAACCCTCTCGCCGCGAAAGAGTGCCGTATAACTTTTCTCTCGCGTGCCGTTTCGTCGGGAATTTTTCAAAACATCACGCGGACTCGACCGGTTTACGGAGAAAATGGCGGCGACTTCGGATTTTGTTATTCCCGAGGAAATTGTAGTTGCGTCCGCGTGATCCGTGACACGCTGTGCTAGAAAGTAAAATATATCTTTGCGACGATTTTGGATGATTTCTGGATAATTTTCGAGTTTTCTTGGTTTTAAGCAAACTGAAGATAAATTAACAATATAATTACTATTCCGATTAGAATAATAAATTTCTTAAGATTTATCACAATTAATTATTAATTAATGTAAGGAGATTCTTTCATATGTTGATCGGTGAATTCAGTGTTAAATTATTTGTCTTAACTTTCAGTGGAAAACATCGTTGGATGTCTTTTTTTGCGAACAATTTAAAATTCACCTACATTTATAATTACAAATAACGTACTAATAGTTTAAAAAAGACCTTACTTTATTTCTCTTTCTATTTTACTACGAAATTGGATCGTTACAAAATTTAAATATAAAAATTATAAAATTTAATTATAAAATTATAATACAATGACCACTTAATTTTATAAAGTACACAAAAAAATATATAATAAATTAAAATCGAGGTGAAATATCATATTTATCAATTACTAAAATCATAAAATAAAAATATAGTGTTCGGAGGGTAGAAGGCTCGCTTCATTGTAATTTGTGATAAACTTTTTGCAGCGGAGGCAAAAGTCTGCATTTACTTTTGGAAAACGTACGCGTAAGCAAACGCATTAGTGGTTGCTAATACTGGAGGGTAAAAGCAAACCGCAGTTTGTAGACAGTACCGGCCTTCGATTAGCGAAGAATTCTGCTGTACCTACCGCGTTGGAACCACTGGTTTCCCACCCCATCGGTGACGTTCAAATCCTTCCACAATTTGACATTATATTACTCTGTCAATCGATATTACAACCAGTTTCATACCCTCATCATCCTAATTCTACACTACCTTCAACCTATGCAAATTCCTGCTGAAATCACATTCGACAAACTTCAAATATTTCCTTATCTGTCTTCAAACATCTCCCTGTCTTCAAATAATATTTATTGCCTTCAAATGCATTTACATATTTACCTGATTCTCCATTCAACAATAAACATTAACACAATAAACAATAAAAGAAATAAACGCGCACACAATGCGTATAAATTTTCTCATAGACAAATAGGTATTCTGCTATTTAATGCTAGAATGCGATTCGTCCGTTTCGTACAGGAATTTTGCTTTGAAAATTTAATCGAAATTTCGCGATCTGTTGTTCAGAATATTCCATTACCATTAATCCTGTTTAATTATCTTTCGGCAGCCGCGTATAAAATAGAACGGGCGAGCGCTACATAGGGAAATAATGAGATATACCCTGTTTTATTTACCGTGGAAATATGCGAGACACCGCGCCGCTTGTACATAATATACCTAAACGTTGCATGGGAACGTAGTAAATCCTTCATTCTTCGGAGGGTCCTAACCGGTTCACTCGTCGAATCGAAAGTCGAAGAACTCTTAGCATTCCGAACGCGTTTCTTTCCTCACCAGTACTCAACTTCCAACGTATTCTGAATCTAAAGCATTCTTTTCTTCACTTACGCGATGCAGAATGGGAACTGCAGCCGAACGCCACGGTAGATGGAGATACGTTCATATGCGCGCGGGGCGGATATCGGCGTAAACATAAATTGCGATTTACGAAATTGTTGTTAACACGGTCCTGTCGCTGATTAACCGGGATAGCTGCGTGCGACGAGTATACGCGTCACGAGAAATTGGCAATTTTATGTCTTATAAGAAAAATACTATAGTATAGTATTTATATTATTATTAATATATTAATTAATATAATATGTATTATAGTATTTATATTATATAGTATAATATAGTATAATATGGTATAGTACAATACAGTATAGTATAGTATAGTACACAGTACAGTACAGTACAGTATAGTGTAGTATAGCATTGCATATAGCATAGTGCAGCATAGCATAGCAAAGCATAGTATAGCATAGTATAGCATAGTATAGCATAGTATAGTATAGCATAGTAGAGCATAGTATAGCATAGTATAGCATAGTATAGCATAGTATAGCATAGTATAGCATAGTATAGTATAGTATAATATAATATAGTACAGTATAGTAATACATATTATAATTCTAGAACAACTGTCGACAAAACTATACTCATCGTGATCGGTAAATCGCTTCATAAAATTTATTTTCAAAATAAAAAAACGCTGCTAAGTGGTTAAATTAAAATAAGAGCTTCGTAAAACGTGCCATTTCGCATTTTTTTCGTGTTACAATACAAACAATATTTGGACAAAGCATTATTTTCGAGAAAAATATCGTAGTATCATAGCATCATACTATCATAGGGCAATACTACTTATCAGTCTGTCTAGTGCTCGCTATTTCTACTCGCGTCTAATCTATGCAGCACTCCCTATTTCGACTTATTTGATTGCTACTTCCACGTCCTCGGCAAACTCGACAAAAGTTTATACAGTCGCGAATAAGTGTGCCTCTCCGAAGTTCCAAGTGACTTACATTACAAATTGAAAATTCAATCAGAACTGTAAAACTACGGTCACATTCGTCTCCTCGTTAAATCGTTGGGAATCAGTGATTTTGTTGCGGAACTATTATTTTATTTCATTCCGGACGTTTGCCCGGTTCGAAACAAACTTACTTTCAGTTCTTTGCTTCGGGGATGTTTCCCGGAATGTCTCCTCGAGATACTTTAAGTCCACCTTATTGATCTTTCCTTACTTTTGTTCCACGTTCCCGTGCTGCGGTGTACGCGAGTTCCGCAACGATCTTAATTCTGTTATTGATATTCTGCTGATAATACATCTTTCGAAATATTGATTATCGAGAAATCATTCAAAGTATTATTAAAGTGTCTATTACATATTTTATATTTTCGAAAGTAAAGGAAAAGAAATTGTGTTTGAATACTTTTCAATTTTTATCACGGCATGGGACAAATGACTATTAATTATCGAATGAAAATGTTAAGTATCGCCATCATCGTATTACCAGACTGGAGCACAAAGGGTGAACGACTCGTAAACAAATTTTCTGTACGGACAATTTGATCCCCATAGCATTTAAAACAATGCGAATTAGAAGAAAGGGAGCGCATCGCAAATTCCTGGTTGTCTTCCGCGGTGCAGGCAGCCTCGAGACTGCATACCTACCCAGGAGGAGGGGCGGGCTGCATTGCCCTTGGTATCATGACAATACTGCTCGGAACCGCTTTCTATTCATTAAACGCTCGCGACAGCTCATTTAATCTAGTTAGCCAACGGCGGAGGTCGTAACTCAAGCGGCGCAAAGTCGTCGTTGTTCTCGTCGTTCCAGGCGTGTCCGCCCATAAGAAAACTTCCCCTTCTTTCTCGCGCTTCTTCCGATTCAGATTGTAATCCCTTTTTATAATTAGTCGCTCCATTACCATAGTTAGGATCGAAAGTGATTATCAGGCTGCTTTGGGCGCCCCTTGTCCCGGGCGTAACAGATCTCCGCCGCGTAATTTCATGGAAATTTATCTGATGGAAGGCGCCGACGAATGAAGCTGGAGAATCGGGCTGAAACAGTGCCGCGGACGAAAGAAAGGGTTAAAGTATTGCTTTCTGCAGCGCGGGCGACTGCAAGCGTTTGGCGAAGTATGAGAACTTTAAAAACATGAAATTTCATTTTTTGAAATCTCTCATGTATAGTTCCATAATTAATGCGAAGTATGCGACTGTAGAAATTAGTATAGTGCCACGGACGAAAGAAAGGGTTAAAATATTGCTTTTTGCTGCTTAGAAAGCTGCAAACATTTTTGCAAGGCATGAGAGCTTTAAAACCACGAAATTTCAATTTCTGACAATTAAAGAATTTTTAACAATTAACAATTAAATAATTTTAAAACAGTTTTATATCTTTCATATACACATCCATAATAAATATAAACAACGTGTTTACAGAAACTGGTAAAAAACTTGGAAATGAAACAGTTAAACTAACATTTAATATACAATATTAATATTTATGCTTCTTTTCAATTAACCAGATATTGTCTTCCAGTCACCGCGAGGAACGTTCGAAATTATTTTCGAAGCTGAATTGTTTATGATTCACATATAAATATTTATTTACCGTCCACAGTAATAAAGAAGAATTCGGTAAAAATAATAAAATAATACTTGCTATGAAACTTTAGCACAGCTTGTATTTATCACGCAAAGGTTATTCTATTAACGAGACTAATTAAATATCGCAAGAAGATTTAATAACAATCAAACATAGAAACGTGCAGTAAATTAGTAAAAACAATTGGAAAAAAATCAAGAGAAATATCAAACGCGAAACAAATTTTTCAAACACTGCGATTGACCGTAAATTTTAAATGTATTCCGTTTATTTAAACTCTTAACTGAGTTCTCCGAGTGGAAACTAATCAAACTCGAGAAACTTATAACTATTTTAATTAAATACCACTTGTTTTTCTAGCCGGCGGTGAAATCATGGAAGGTAAAAATGAGGTAGGAGGAAGCGTAAATATTCGTTTAAAGTTGAACGCCATGGTTCGCTCGCGAGCTTGGTCCCTGTGTATGTACAGATTTCAATATCTGAAAGCCATGCTTCCGTTTACAGCCTATAGCTTCTATTCCTCTATGCACACTTCTACGAATATTGGTCGAGGCTGTGTTTTTTAGTACCGATGCATCAAGCGATTTCGGTAGCAGCGCCGTCTCGTTTTTTTCGTGACACCTTTTAAATATTTAATTACTGCGCAAGCAGGTAACCGACTACGCCTACAACCGCCCACTTTGATAATATTTTTAAATCACGTACCTCTAGAGGTCCGACTTCGATATAAAATACCTTTGATAAACTGTTAAAAATACTACACAGCGATGACATCGCAAAACTGTTTGAATTAGAAGAAAATGTTTGAAAATTAAGAGAAGTTATTTAAAGAAGTATTACATTCGTGTAATTAATAATATATTCTATTAATTACACAATTTTTCGAAAATGCGTTACCGATGTTCTCGCACGATTGCCGCGAAATTTAATCCTTTGCACTCGAAGCCATTTTAAGCCTAGTTCCAAAATGGCTATTTCGACCAGCTGAATTCTCATTTTATATAACTTGCAATTTATGCATACAACTCTTACGCTTTCAACAGTCTTTTAGAGGGTCTTTAATAACGTCAAAATTATTTTGCAGTCGATGTAACAATTTTCATTGGCGCCTCAGTGGCGCCACTCGAGTGCAAAGGGTTAAAGCAACGATCTCATCTCTCTTCGACAAATTACGTTTTATTCCGCTATTGACACGCCAGCGCGTTAGGTTACGAATCACGTAAACTTTCGAACAATTACAAGTATTTGGTATTCAATCGGACAACAATCCATTCATTCGACGAATGCGGTAGTTTCATCGCGGCACAAAAAACAGCCGATCCGGCAGACAAATCGCCGGTCCATTATAACGTATAAACAAAAAATTCCAGCTGATAAACGAGCTTGTAAACGATCATTTCAATTGCAGCGATACCGCGGCACAAAAAGTTCGCCCACATCTCACGACTCGACTCTTCAGGAACACTCGACGCTAGGCAGTTCCGCTCCGCGTCCGCCGCGCCGTTGCGCCCGTGCATGTACGCGAGCAGAGCGTGCCCGAGCGTAGTATTCGTCGACGAAGTCGATTGCAGGACGTACGAGCCCCCTACCGTGCGGAGGGAGGGGGGTCGTAAATAAGCGATGGCTATCGTGTAATGCGCCAGCACTCGAGACTTACAACTTGCCGTGTAATATATTAATTACAAACAATTAGCTATTCTTTGCGCCGCGCTGCGGGCTCTACGTGACTGTGCGCGCCCGCCCTGCCCGAAACTCCGCCGCCGCCCCCTCTTCGCATACCGCCCGCCTGCCGCCGCCGCCACCGCCGCCCCAGGTTCCATGCGAGCCCTTCTTTCACGTGCCCTCGCAGGGCTCTGCCGGGCACGGCCGGGGCGTTTTAGTATTAGAGGTCGAGGTGGCATAAACTGAGGTTGATGAGGACCTGGTAGGAGGTGGCGCGAGATGGTTAGGTAGAACGTAATGGTCGGTTCGCTATTCTCGCGTGCCAAGGGGTAGTTTCCCCCCTCCTGTAGCCGTGGCAGCCAGCCGAGTCCGAAGGTTTACGTGCGGTTCGGACCCGGGGTTCGAGCGATCCGGGGGCGTGCATGAACGCGCGGGATCACCACGTTCTTGTGTATCCGTGCATCCGAAAATTCCTCCACCGAAACTTTTTCCAAACCGACCGCCCTGTCATCGTTCCTTCCTTGATCGGCGGACTAGTTGACAGTTCGACTGACAGTCTGGAAACAATGAGACAAATTTAGATGTTGGTGTGCTCGATTTTAAAAGAATATTTTAGGACACAGAACCTTTAGAACCACTTTAGAAACGATTAGCGTATGCTATTACAGAGGAATGACAATAGTAAGTTAATTTATACTTTTCGATATTTTTATCATAATGCTTAAATTCTTCGTGGAACAGGTTTATTCAATCGTCTCTTAAGAAAGTGTCTACAAAATGGGTGACACGTGTTAAAGAAGTGGAACAACGTTCGCGGATGATTTTATTTTCGTTCAGAGCGAACGAAAATACAATTATAAGGCGAATTCAACGCAACATACGAAACTGTTGTTTTCGATGTCATTTAGCGAAGTAATTGACAGTGATAACTCATCTTTCCAGCAAGACTGTGCTACATTCTGTGCATCAAAACGACGAAGACACTGGTTAGACGACAGAAATATCAGGAACTTGATGTGGTCAGTTTCTTCGCCAAATGTACAGTCAATGCAGTAAGCGGAGCAACTCTGTTCTTGAATTATGGACTGTTGTGAACCAAGCCTAATCATATATCAAATTAGAAACTGTAATTTCATTGATCCATAATCGAATTGTCGACATCGTGACTAATAACTTTATTACATAATTTTTCGTAACTAAATATATTTCGTAAATATATATAACTATACCAAAAACAATATATATTAAGACAAATGGCAATTTAGTTACGAAAAATTTCATTTGCGCAAAATCCAGGCCTAAAAGGTTAACCCCTTGCTCTACAATAACGAGTCAGACTCGTGACGCAGATTTCATGCAAGATCTATTAAATACAAACATTATTATTTTCTTTTGCATCGAAGTAAAAATAAATTCTTCTGTCATAAAAATATGGAAACAAAGGTAAATAAAGGCAATACAGGAAACAAGAATTGTCTGATCCTGCTATAAAAAATATTGAGGACAAATAAGTGCTAGTCAATGCAGCGCGAAAGGAATGGTAGTACAAAGGGTTAAGAATCAACGCTGTCTGTGCAATATCGTCTCTGTCACGTGTCCTGTACTCAGGCGAATAACATAGACATTTTTCAGCGCAGACGACTCCATAAATACGTCACCCTCAACCAGCTTCCCCTCTCCCTCTCGCTCGCTCTCCGCCTCGTGTCTAGTTTTCTCGTTTTCGCGGCCCCCCCCCCCCTCCCCCCGGTCGCCCGGAATCATTTCTCCCGGCCCCTTCAATTCGTAATTGTACACCTAATTGCGTGGAGCTCTTTTTCCACGGTAATTGCTCGTTGTAACCTTAGGACGCTCGTTGGGGCAATTTTACACGGGGTAGGGGTGGCGCGGAGCCGACTGGATGCGTGTTGAGATTTGAAAGGAAGTTTCGCGGTGAAGTGGCCGGCTGCTCCGGTCGGCGTTAACGACTCCGCGCGGTCCGCGGGTCCCATCGTAATCTCGAGACGCCGAAAGCAATTCGCCCGTTGCCAGACGATAATTTAATTAATGCGACGACGACGACGAGGACCGGGGGTGGAGTGGGGAGGGGAGGGGAGGGGAACGGCGACAGGCCGCCAGACCGCGGGAACACCCGAAAAGAAATAATTCCGTGGAACGGCGAAAAGACGCCGGCGCGTTGTCAACGCTCATTTCGCTCGGCTTCTTTTAAATTCCGCATTCGATCCGTGGAACGGCCTGACCCAATCATGCAAATTAGACGTTATCTTATTAGTTTTCTTTATCTCCCATCCGTAACAGCTTGCACATTTTACTCCTCCAATTTCGCCTCCGCCTAGGAAACCGGTCCCGGAGGTCGATAAACTATACTTGTTTTTATTCGCCCTTTTTACTTCCTCTGCTTTTCTCGCCGCTCGCG
>NC_135772.1:15594917-15602925 GCF_028453695.1 Augochlora pura | reverse complement strand
CGAAAATTTCGCACGGTCCGGGTCATTGTTTCGCGACATGTTCTCCGTTAGGTTCGCAATAACGCAATAAAATTGAACGCGGTTAACGCGTGAACAAGCCTTTAAACAACACTGACGGCACCCTATATGTAATGCGCCGGCTGTATGTGATTGCGAATAATTATTTAATCCCGGTCAGTGCCCCACCACCACCACCCCCCCCTCCCTCCCTCCCTCCTCCCTGGTGCCGTTTCTCTTGGTCCCTGCATCGCGCCGCGGATTCATACTGTCCACTCGTAAATCATGCTTCTCGATAGTGGCTTATACGTACGGCCATCGAGTCTGCAAACTGGCTGCGTGCGCGTTACTTCTGAGTCTTTTTTGGCGTCTACTTATACCATATTTCATTAAACATACTGTTGCCGGCTGCGTAGATTTATTCAATACACCGCCTACCGCTATTAGCAATCGTTTAATAAATTACAGGGAAACGCTAGTCGAAAAGGTTAACGAAGCCCGGCCGAAACGTTGTTTACGGTTGGATCCGCTGTCTACCGATCATAAATTAAATTCAACAAATGTGATCATAATTGATACTCCAAAACACAAACATCAATTACGTTATTTAAAAAATACTATTTGATTTATGGTATTCGCTCGCGGACGATTAATGCGATGCTAAATTTCGTACAATTCGAAACGACGCCAATTTAACGAACAATATAATTGATCGACGGAATTTATATTTTTATATTATTTCTACTGCATTGAAATGATTAATGAAAGAAGACTTAATTATATAAAACTTTGTTCATTTATGTCTCGTAAAAGATTTTTGCAGAAACGCGGCGAAGCGTTCGATAGAATTCGCCGCGATTTCAGTTTATTTATAAATATAAATACTGTTTAAAAATAAATTGACTACTTTATTAATTTCAACTGGCCGAACCGTTTCGGATTTAATATATTCGGCGTACTTTCGAACGGATTCGTGAGAATTATTTAATCCGCGAACGGATTCCGGCGGGGGCATGCCTCGCTGGTTTGTAGCCGATTGAATTTCATTTCGACGATAATTCGTTCTCCATGAAATTTTGCAGTTAATTCGCCGCCGCTCTTAATCGCGACGATACAAAACGGGAAAGGAGCTCGCGATATTTCAAAGTTAAACTGTCAGCAGCTGAATGGCGAGGGCGGACAACCCGCGATCGATCATTGTTTTCTATCGTTTCATAGAGCACTACGGTTCCACACTTTTCAACTCGGGGCGTCGCCACGCTCGGACAAAGTGTGAGATGAAACGTCGGAAGTAATGTCATTCCTTATTTCTTCGAGGTACAGCTGATTCCGGGAACAATTGGTTTACACCTTACAAAGTGGCACAGGAACGCTGCGATACCATAAAAGATCATTTAAAATAATTATTAAATTCATTTTATTGTAGCAGTAAAGAATTAAGTACGAATGGCGTACTTTGCAAGGGATGAAAACAAAATATAATGTGTTCTATTGGATAGAAGACGTATTTAGAATTTGTAATTAATATAAATATAATATATTTAAATCATTAATCATATACAAGAGTGTCCAAAAATTATGGTACTTCAGAGACATGATGGATTCCTGTGGTCATTTGAAGTAACTTTTTCCTTAGTGAAAATGCTATCCATGGTTTTATTTACAAGTTATTAATAAAAAAAAAACAGTGTCCAATGAGTCGCAAGATCAGATGACGTCAAAATACTATTTATCGTCCAAAGATGAAGTCATCGAGGCAGTAGAAAATGAAAACACCCCGTCGAATGTCTTCACAACTCGTAATTATCAGTAATTAATTAAATAATCAGTTAAATATTAAATAAACCAAATTAATTAAATAAACCAAAGCTTTAATAGCAAAAAGGAAAAATAAAAAATATCGTTGTACGTGTTTACGGTGACCATCTGTTGGCACTTTTACATATTAAATTCTCCGCTTTCCATTTTGCCACCATCTTCGAAGATACAGGACGCAATGTTATTTATGGTATAGGTCTTCTGTAATGGATTGACCCCAAAGAGAAGTTTATAGGGTTGAAGCGGAAGGTGGGGACATAAGAAAAACGTGGGGCAGGTATGGTACGGTTGCCCGCTGCGGAAACTCGACCCACATAATAAGATGCTCATTCAATATTTGTCGTCCGTTATACCGGCTATACCCTGTGCAACCATGTTTGTGAGAGCCTCTGCTGTATCATTTTTCTTGAAACAGAAGGAAGAGGATTCATGGAGCTGCCCCACTTGCTTATTTCCCGGTCGCGCATGCGTCTTGCTCGGGTCAATTCATTTTCCAGCCGCACTAGACAGAGAGAGAGGGAGCATTGAATTGCAATAGCAAATGCAAAATATACCACAAGATATGTTCCGTAAAATTATTTATATAATTGATATAATTATTATATATTTAAATTATAATTCTATATAGTTTGGACAATATGGTGACAATGGAAAATAAATTATTCACTGTTTCTCTATTTAATGCTATCAGAAATTTAATTTGGCTGTCACTGCGAAATTCTATATTGTATTATTTATATATTTCTTGCTGCACGATTCAATTTTACATTTTATATTTATTATTATTATTTACTATATTCTGAAGCACAATTCTATCAACTGATCTAGGATGGAAACTAAGAACTACGTTGTCACATTTATTTTCTCCAAAATAATCATCCAAGAAATGAGATATTTCACACATATTTTTATATTTTATTTCATATTTTCTACGAGTTTTCTGAAAATATATAATCAGTTTTCCAGCATGCTTACCAATTAAAAACTTCCGCAGACTGCTAAGGTAACATAGCCTTAGTCGTATTATTAACGCTCCAATTTTATTACCACAATTATCACTAAAATTACCACAACCTTCGAAATTACTACAATCTTAGAAATTACTACAACCTTAAAAATCACTGCAGTCTTCGAAATCACTGCAATCGTTACCGGAGCTGAAAATAGGGTTGCCGTCCATTCCAGCATCACGGCGGCAGATCACAAAAATCAAATGTTCCCGCAGTCGAACAACGACGGTCGAAAATTTTCGAAAGGATACATCATTCGCGCGAGTTCGCGAGCATCGGCAGACGACGGTGGCTGTCTGGACCGGCCGCGCGGAATTTTTGCAACAGTGGGAACAAAGTAAAAGACATTTATTCCCGCCGCGTTTATAAACTGCGGCGCAGCAAGCAAAACACCCTAGAAAACGACTGTAGCCGCATTCGAGCACGTAGGCAAATTCGTTGCAAACATCGAGACAATGGGGTATGACCCGTCGTGGACGGCATTTTAAATCGGTTCCTTTCCGTCCTCGTACGGAGACACGTTCTACCTTTTGTTCTTCGTTGTACGCTGTTATCTCGCCCTTTCTATTTCTCTCTCTCCCGATGTCTCTCTATCTCTGCCTCTGTCTCTCTGGCTCTCGATGTGTCTCCGTGTGTTTCTGTCTCTCGATGTCTCTCTGTCTCTGTCACCATTTTTCTCTCTCTCTCTCTTTCGACGTCTCTCTCTCTCTTTCTCTCTTGATGTCTCTCTCTATTTCGACGTCTCTCTCTCTCTCTCTCTCCCAATGTCTCTCCCTGCCTATATCTTCCTCTTTTTCGACGCGTGTCTCTCTTTCTCTCGATGCGTCCCCGTCTCTCTCCTCTCGTCTCAGTGACTCGTCCGCCTCCTTCTCGCATTCAGCCACCCGTCCCGACCAGCAGAACTTGCCCATCGCCGGCTTCCACGAAAAGAACGAAAGGACAATGTATCCCTATCCAGCGCGACCTGCCGCATATAAATATATCCGGTTCGCGTGCGCTATAAACGTTCTAGCGGTGATAGGAAGTGCACGTGACAGTAATGTTAGTAACTGCCAAAGATTCGAGGATTCCGGAAATTTACAGATTTCTTGTAAGTCCCCCCCTCTGTCAAGCCTCTGGTACACACGGGATTGCTTGTGCGTGCACGGAACTGCGGCTTAGCCGTAGGAAATCGTTGGCGATAGTAACTATCGCATGTAGACTGCGGATTTTCTTGCATATATGGTGTGAGGAAGATTTCTTGGTGTTGGGAAAAGAATCGCTGTGTTTAGTATTTCGAGGATAAGAAATACTGAAGAAAGAAAGAAATCTTGTAATGCGAGCTGCGTTTAAAAAGTTTACGTGTGAAACATGCTTAAAGACGTAGTACTTATATGAAATAGATAAGATTCTAAAAGATTCGTTAACTGGTAGAATCTTAATTACATTAACCTCGTAATTCATTTGTACCTGGGCAGGACTTTCATTTTACTTTGTATTTTAATATTTTGTGAAAGGAATAAGTGGGCTGTGAAATAAAAGTCTTCTAATCCGATTGTAACGAGTACAAGAGAATATTTATTTTCTGTGTTTGTAGGAAATAATATAAGACAGTTTTCAAATTTCTATGATTTTACTATATTCTATTTCATCTATTCATTCTTGTTATATAATAATTGCAGAAAAAGATAAGTGGCAATATACAATTTTTATTATATGTGTCGACTATGAAACAATTTCTAATATATTCTAACTGATCAGCTGGAAATTAATTAACGTTCCCAATATGTAAAAAGAATTAATATTCGAACGACAATGTTTATTAGCAAAAATATGATTGAGTATACTGATTTACCATATATATATTATATTTAACATATTATACTTGATTCGTCAATTTTCTAATCAAAATTGCCTATTAGCAAAAATATAATTGAGTATACTTATTCACCATATCTATATTGTATTTAATATATTATACTTGATTTACCAATTTTTTAATGAAAATTGCTTATTAGCAGAAATGTAACTCAGTATACTTATTTACCATATCTATACTGTATTTAACATATTATACTCGATTTATCAATTTTCTAATTAAAACAGTTTGCCAATAGAATCTCGTAGAGATACTTGCCTCCGAATCATACTATACCAAATTTCGCAATAGCATAATCCAGATCGTCGCAACGTCTCGCAATAAACGAAACCGCATAAATAACGATCATGGGAGTGTCGCGGGTCAGTCTAACAACTGTTCCGCCGCGCGGTGCGAATGAAGCGCACACGCGCGCGCGCGCGTTCCGCCGGAGTAAGTTATACGCGCGGGGGCTAATGCCGGGTGCCACAATCGCGGGCGTGATGCTCGTGACTTACGTGACTCGCGCTGTCGTTACAATTCATGCCTGTACATGATGCCGGGGGCGCTGCGTTACGTGGGGATGCGCGCGGACACGAAGATCGGGCGATCAAAATCGGAATTGGCGGGTGCAGCGCGAGGGAGGACAACGGTTGCAGACGACGAATCCAGGAAATTGCAGGGTGAAAATTAAGCCCGGCGTAACTGTCCCGTGTCACGTGACGCCTAAGGTTGACCCCCCCACTTCCCCCCCACACACGACACCTCTAGCCGGTGCAAGTTGCAAGGTGGAAGCTCTGCGGTTTAGGATGATCGACGGAATTTCGAGGCGAACAAAGCGTTCGTCGTCCCCACTCGTTAGACCGGATCGTTTCGATCACCGTGTCACGCGTCACGTGTTTCGATGGCATTTTTAGTTTTCGTTCGACGCCGGCGAGTTTGAAAGCACTTAGGGTTAGCAGGAAGAATGGTATTTAAGGATTGTACTTGGATGGAGCTCGAGAGAATTTTATGACAAAGTGGACATTACAGTGTTAAAGTTTTAGGATCGACGATTTTTGAGAGTGTACTAGGTGTTGGTTGGAATTTTATCAATGAAAATGAATTAATAAATTTCAATTTTCATTAATAAATTTAGGTGGCAACTGCAAATTTCAGGCCATAATTGAATGCTGCACTTCTGGAACTCCGAGTAAATGATAGATTGATGTTAAAAGTGTCTTACGAGGGGAGCGTTGGCCATGATTGAGTTCAACCAAATTCGACAGGTTGATGCCTACGATGACTGTAGATAAAATTTTAATCGTCCATGAACGATCAAGATTATTTAAAAGCTATTTAGGTGGACAGTTTGTAAAAATTTCTGCGAGCTGGTACGTTCCAAAAATACAGTCAATTTCTATAAAGTATACACCTAATTCATAGTCAATTCTTAATTTTCATTTTTTTGTAAGAAAGCCGCTGATTTTTCAATTCTATCGCGTGAGACGAGAAAGATTCTTACAAAAGACAAAAAGAAAAATTACTTAAAAGAAAACATAGTTTCCAGATTATAAAAAATGGAAGGAATTGAAGACATTATCTGTTAAAGTCTCGTAAACGTACAATCTAACGAGCAAATTCGCGAGACGTCATAATGAAAAAGCCGAAATGGTGTAATAACAATGTCGAACGGATTATCAAAAGCAGAACTCAACAACCATTGTTTTCCACCCGAAACCGGGCGTCCTAAAAAGCAGCATTACCTACACGAACGACCTGATAATTCACTTTTGAAATCCGTTCCCCATAAACTGGATTAACCGTAATTGCATTGACATATGACTCTACGGATCTGTCCCATTTAACTTTCCTTCTACACTAAATTTAAACGCTTCATTATGCAACATCCGGTCATAAATTACACGCATTCGCTCCGTTTCATGTTGCAGCGTACGTCCATTATGTATATCCACGACTGGAATGCACTCATCAGTGTGCGCAAACGACATACCAATCGTGCCGATACTATGACATTAAGCGGGGAAACGAGTCTGCTCGGAACCGGACCGACACTTCGCCGGGAGCGTTTCAACCCCTTGCCGTACTATTTTCTTAACAATTATCATGATTAGAATATTTTCGATCGCATCGTCGAGGAATCACGAGTCTGACTCGTTGTTATAATAGCGTAAAGGTTTAATGAAGCGGTCGTCGTCACAGAATTGATCAACTGACGCATACGTTAACTATATTCACGTATTATCGTAAATAAATCTTGTTAATTCTTTAAAAATTGTCCAAGTCGGTTAAATCAATAATATTAATACACATCTGTATTAATCAATTCTTTTACGTTGATTCTCGAATACAACACTCAGGATATTTTTAAAACGAACCTGATAGGACGACACTAGCGACACTAACGATAATCCTATAAAATACATAAATTAAGGGAGCGAAATTTTTTACTTCCTAATTGCTAGAAAATTTATATTTCAATGCGACTTTGTATAACAAAACCATGAATGTTTCTACAGTTAATCGGTAAAATCTTGTTCAGGACTAATAAACAAATCAATTGGAAATTTGGTGACTTTTTAATCTTCGGACAACGTGGGAACACCGCCGCTCATTTTTTAAGGGCTCCGCGCCAGCCACCCCCGTCGGAACAAAAACTTCACGAAAATGAGGCGCGGTCTGCCCTTTCGCCGTGTCGTTCGAACAATCACGCGTGGGATACACGCACGAAATCCATTGTCTTCGCCCCGTAATATAACGCGGGGGGAAACAGAGAACACCGTTAACGGGCCGCTTGACGCAGTTGTTCCGGGGAAACAAGGGAACAACGGAAAATTAAATTAGCAGGGTACGGAGCAGCAGCAGCGGCGGCCGAAATGAAACACACGAATTTAATTAGCATCGCGAAGGTCGCGTTTTACGGTCGTTCGCGAATCTACGAAAACGAAACGGAACGGGTGGGGTAGAGGAGGGGGGGCCCCCCCCCCCCCTCCGTTCCCCCCCCCCCCGTATCCATATCTCTTTCTCCGACACTGTTTGCCCTACCCCTTCCCCCCACCCCCCCCCCTCCTCCCCGCCCGCAACCGGCAGGCCACGGAATCGAGTATACCTATAACCGTCCGCGAAACCGTGAGTTTGCATTGCAGATTGGAAACTACATTCCGATTTTTCGCGGACGATTTTTTTTTTTCCACGGTGCCATTCACTTCGACGCTCGTCGGCTCGACGAGTCCTCTACCCCTATCTTGCGGCACGAAACACCCTTCGGCTCGGTTCTTTCTCTTCGGATGCTGCTGCTACTGCAAAAAAAAATGGTAAATGCCCGCTTACCTTTTAGCCCTGGTGA